>NC_081147.1:19531673-19713461 GCF_958295425.1 Solea solea
GGTGGATGTTGAGGTTAAACCAGGGTTGGGTGAGGGGGGGGAGTTCTGTTCCTTCCTCTCTTATCTCCTGACTCACCATTCTCTTTCCCATCCCCTACTTTACCCCACACTCAACCCCCTCCCGCCACCATTCTCTCCCCTTTGTGGCCTGTGCACCTGCAGCCCTTGAATCTGGGCAATAAAGCTGAAGGATTTGTCCACTGGAGGTTGGAGGAAAAAAAGGGGGGGCGGGGGGGGCGGGAATCATTAGACAGCATGGGAAACACAAAAGCAACAGGTTCAAACGGTGGTTGATATGGTGCTATGCCATATTCCTCCGGGATGGCCTTGATGTGATGTAGTTTGACGTCGAAGGAGTGAGTTTAAGCAGATTTGTGGGCAGATTTTCACCCTGTTTGGGTTTGTGTCATTGTGAATCAGTCTTAATCTGATCTGAGACGTGATCAGCTTTCATTCGTAAAGCTTTACTTAGCCTCGTGTAGCGCATCTGCACTGTTATATGAAGATTATGCAGCCCCAGTATCTCGACTTTTAAATAGGTGAGGTCTTTTTAAGTGTAAGAAGTTGGTTTCATTTTTATTGAGGGACACCTATGCCTCCAGTTTATCTGATTGGTGAGTGAATTTTAAACAGTCAAAAATCTGAATTTAACCGCTTTAACATACTCTTCTCATTCACAAATAATAATAAATGAATTCACACAGGCTTGTCTTTTAAAACGATGTCATTTGAAAACAAATTAAAAAAGCATTTAGGTAGTTTTATTACCCGATCTATGTTAGCCGTCCTAAATGTTCTTAATTGCCATGGCGACGGGCATATATGCACTTGCTGGACTGTCTCTGCTGGAAAGCCGATTATTGTCATCAATATCCCACCTGAAGGTAATTGGGCTACAAAAATGAAAACGTTTGACCAAACTGGAAGTGGCTCAGTGTAACAAGAATGTTTACGTAGTTTAAGTAAAAAAAAAAAAAAACTACGTTGTTCTGCAGCCTCCATTCACCATTCACTTCCCCACCTGTTGTAATGTTATGTTCAGCCATGTAGAACTTTTCTCTCTCACCCGTCGCATGCCAGACCCCCCACATTGCAAATCGGTGCAAAGGGAAAAAAGATTCAGTTCTTTGAAAGTGCGGCCATGAAGGCAGAGGAAATCACTCTAAACGGTCTTAATTCTGCCATTAGATGAGAGCGAGCACTGTGGGGATTGGCTGGCCCTGCGCTCCATATTCACAGAAGCAGGATGAGGCTGGGAAGCCTGCTGAGAAAATGGTGTCGTAATCAGGAGCTGGCAGTTCTGCCTGATCAGGTACACTAGCCCCTCTCCTCGTTTCCTCAAACCCCTCCTCCTCCTCCTCCTCTCCCCTCCCCTCGTTTCTCTTCTCTCCCCCTGCCCCGTAAGGAGATCCTAATAAGAGTTTGGATGTACTAAGGTCCTCTCATGTGAAGACCTGGCAGGAGGGAACAGAGATGAGGCCTGAGGTGGGGGGGGGGGTTAAGCGGGAGGTATGGAGTTGTGGCAGTGGAATGATTTTTTTTTCTTTTTTCCCACATTTGATTATTCAGGTTGGCTGAACTAAATTCTGAACCCATAAAATTCGTATCCCCTCTGGGGGACCATTTGCATATATTTCACTTCACCCCTCCCTTAAATCCCAATTCCCCTTTTTTCTCAGAAAGTGAAAGAGAGGGCAAAGCAACCAGGCCTGTCTAGGCTTTAAGATGTCACCGTGGTGTGAAATATGGGCGAACAAGCAGGGGCTTTGAAACTCAAACGAAACACCCCCCCCACCCCAACCACCCACCACCGGCCCCCCCCATGCGGCTGCCACACACACACACACACACACACACACACACAGTCATCCTCTTGCACTCCACTGGTTGCTATTCTAAAGTGGGAATTAAATTCCATGTGAATAGTCATCAGCTCTGCAACTCTAATCCTAACCTTTTTTGTTTTTTTTTTGCACCTGAGATAGTTGGAGAGACGGAGATACTGTATGTGCACTGTGGTTTTGTTGTCGAGTTCCAACCATGAAAGATTTGCATCTGTCGGAGTTAAAGAACTGCCCTTGTTACACTTCAGTGTGTCTCTGTGTTGATGTTTGTACAGCAGCAGAAGGAGCGAGGGAACACACACACACACACGTAGTCTGGGCACAGAGAAATAAGCTGGACGAGGGCAGGCCTCCACATCGCCAGTCAGCCATAAGAGACACCTGTTCGTTTGTTTGCCTCGCGAAGTCGAGGTTTTGTTTTCACCGTGCCAACGAGGCCCACTGGCACTCGTTTTACTGCCCGTCTGTATGGATGGGTGAGGTTAGACGACGCTCTGTGAAAAAGGGAAAGGGGGGGGGGGGGGGGTGAGTTGATACTTGATGGCATTTTGGTCACATGGGGTGAGTTGCTGTCATTCTTTAACCCTTCCCCCTGGACCCCTTTTCCCTCCCCCTCCCGTGCCCACTCCCTGGTGCACAGGCAGAATGCAGTGTCAGGAGGGTGAGCACTGAGCGCCCATTGTGTGTGCTAACCAAAGCGGAATGCCCGGGTGACAAAAGGGGGAGGAGTAGGCTCAGGGCACACAAAGCCAGGGGGAGGAGAGGGGTGGAGGAGGAGGAGGAGGGGAGGGGGGAGAGGGGAGCAATCTGCTGGGGGCTAAATAGACCCACTCAGCCCCAAAAACTGTAGGCACCCTAAAAATCCCATCTTACCTCCCCCACTGCCTTCTCACCCTCACCAGGCCTCCCTGCCCTGGCCCTGGCGGAGGGGTGTACAGTACACAGGCTGCTGGTAGTGGTCTGTCGGTTCCCAGTGGTGTGAAAGAGGAGAACCAACAGCAAGTGAACCTTCAGACTATTAGGTGTTGGGTTTGGTGTTATGAGTCATGCCCTCAAGGTCTTTAACAGGATGTATTTGCCAACAGTCGTCATGGTTTCCAACCTCTGTCATCAGGCAGGGATGTCCTATAAGCTCCATTTATCATCGTCAGATATTTACAAAACACACGGGGAATTTTGCACTAGCAACTAACTAAGTAAAGAAAAGAAATTAAAAAACATTTAAAAAAAAGTGAATTGTGATACTAACTTTGCTTCTACTCAGTTTCCAACTTGGACAGTTACGTGAAGGAGTTTGTGACCCGTGACTCTGAATCTGTGTTTTTGTGTTAAGTCTGTGTGTGGGGGGGGCACATGTGCATGTACTCACCTGCCTACTCTGGAAGCTGAGTCTCTGTCTGTGTAGTATCGCACGTCATAGGCAGCCTCTCAACTCCAACACACAGGACCTGGGGCAACAGTGCGGCCAATTTAAAACGCACAAGTCAAACCCAGAATTAACTCTTTCTTGATACCAGTTTATCTGCAGCAGATGCAAGCAGCGGCAGATCCACTGTCAAACAGGGACCTCACAGCTGCAGGTCCTCTGCACTTCAATGACGTCGAATTCTCCCGAATTCCCATAGTTTGGAGGACGACGGCGTCTTGTGCACGAAGGACCAGTGACCGAGCGAGACAATAAAACTGTAGCGTAGCAAATGTCCAGCGACATTCCTGTGCTGCACACAGGAAGTGATTCATTTTATGTCAAGACAGACAGACAGACAGACAGACAGACGCAATAGCAACACTGAGCTATCAAAGTGAGATGAGTCACGACACAAAGTGATCCCAAAAAAATAACTTTGCTGCTCAACAATCTCAGTAGTTCAGCAGTTTGACGGGATAAATGCTTCTTGACAACACTCACCCATGTGCTGGGTCTGATAGTATTTCTTGACAGATCCTGTTTTTTATTCGTGGCGACCAAACAGAGGCAGAATAATGACATCGTCAACAACAACAACAACAACAGAATCAGCGGAATTTGCGCATTGCACCTTAAGAGAGATAAGATAAGAGAATCCTTTAGTGCCCAGACAATTTAGAAAAAGTAAAAGTGAGAAAGGCAGTAAAAGTGGACTAGAGCTGCTGTAACAGGCTGCCACTTGTGCCATTTACATCCTGAGCACCTTTTGGTTATGATGGTTATGAACTCTGTAATAAAACCTGCGCTGCCAACACATTGGATCCTAGTTGATCTCCGAGGATTCAAAGCGGACGATCTTCTCATTAGGATCTTCAGATGTTTTTTACCTTCAGTTTCATTTCAATTATTCCGCTGGGGTTATTTTTTTTTTTAAATTTCTTGCTCTCATGTATCTGAATGGTCATAATTGTCGTCTTTTATCGTAATTAAGGATGACCAAAGAGTGGATGCTGAAAGTGCCTGTGAAGCCACAGGGTCGCTTTGAAGCGAACGTTCATCCCGAGTGGTCCTTCCTCTTTCCCCCAAAATGATGGGGAAGATCAAAGGGAAATGCTCCAAAAAGAAAAAACTCTTGATGGTGACCTCCCCCTCCCTGCCTCCCCCTCCCATATGCACACTTAGCATCTGAACCCCCCCCCACACACACACATCTCTTTCTTTCATGCAAACCTCAGCCTTTCCCGACGTATTAACATACGCCACTGCAGGGCAAAGGTAGTTATCCGTTTTATCTGTGCTGAGTTCATAGGAAGTAGCTTGCTGAGTTGTTTTGGTTTGTGTGTTGTTAGTGAAATGCGGCAGGTCAAATGCAAGCCTTTGGGGCATGTTTAGGTCATGGAGTAAATCTGGCAGAGTTGAACCCCAGCGCCGTCGCGACTAACGCAGACACGGAGAGTGTGTGTGTGTGTGTGTGCGTGCGTGCGTGCGTGCACATGTGGTCACGCCTGTATAAGCAGACTGTCAGGTGAGGTGGTGTCTTCGCTGGTGCAGTCGGAGCCTCTCCATCAGTGCTGACCCAGGCAGCCATCATTGTTCTCTGGCTGTAAATCACCCTGCTGCAATCAAGGGCCCTGATCTGAGCTTCCTCTCCACTTCATATGATTCCCCTCCTGATTGGTCCTAACTGGACGCCTGTCTGTGGCGGCGGATTAGCATGGATTGTTTTTTCCTCTGTGGCACACAGATTGAGCCGTATGTTAGCATTCACACCTCTACACACAGCGGCCCGAGGCTCCACAGGTCTTCTGAAATGCAGAGGGAAACTCGACTCCAGTGATGACAACGAATCCATTCCCGTTGCAGAGCTTCAGAACTTCATCCTTTTCCATACTGTGTCAGAAGTATTGTATCGTGGAGGGTCGATTGGGTAGATGTTGAATACTCCGCCCCCTTTAGCATGTTTGTATACTCACTTTAAAATAGAAATACTTTGGTTTTTGTAGCTTTGGAGAAAAGCCTTTTGTGTACCTTGTGTACTGCTAAAACAAGAATAACATCCTTTCTGTTATGTGAAGGACACTGTAGTTCTCTGGTGTGCTTAGAAAAGGGAGGAGTGAAGTCTCCCCACGAGACGTCACTCATTCTTTCGCACTGGAGCAGAGCTGCAGCTAACGATTATTTTCATAATCGATTAATCTGTCGATTATTTTCTCAATTAATCGATTAATCGTTTGGTCCATAAAATATCAGAAAACCTTAAATGATTTCTTTGTTATCCAGAGCAAAGAAATGAAGAAAATATTCACATTTAAGAAGCTTAAACAATCGGAAAAAAAGATTCAAACCAATGCATCGATAGTGGTCGATTAGTAATCGATTAATCGTTTCAGCTCTACACTGGACCTTTAAGTGTCGCACTTTAATTCATACATATGAACACCAATTGCAAATGCAATTGATTTAATAGAGAAAACCGCTCTCTGACACAGTTTACCTAATGAATTTACATCTATTTTGTTGATGGTCACAATGTAGTACATTTATTCATGACTGCAATTTTATTTGATTTTATTTCAACCTTCAGCATAAAAAGCTACTTTCCAGAAGTCCTAAACTCTGTCAGTGTATTCCCTTCACACTCAAACAATCATTCTAAGTTGTTTCTGAGTGTTTTCAGTTAAGTTCTTAATATGTTCTCTTTCCCCCCCCCCCCCCCCCCCCCCGTCGAGATATCTCATTTCACTTTGGTGACGTGCGTGACTCGTGTGTTTGTTTTCCAGTGCGATCATTTTTCTCACCTACATTTATGATGACACTTGTTATATTCATGAGCAGATCAGGTGAGACTACATGTAGTGGCAGAGATTTACACCTCCTCCTCCAGTCTTGTGTAACTCCCGGGGTCTCTTGCTCTCCTGGTGGGGGATCATTAGCCTGAGCACCTATTTAACAAAAACCAGGGAGTGACTAATGGCTGAGAAGGCCGGGCCCACTACCTCCCGTGGAGAGAAACTTGCTTATCTATAGTATCTACTGTATGTAATCGTTAGGGGAATGTCAGACACACTGTGATACCGTGTGCAGTTGGAATGCAGAGATGTCTTTTATGGTCACGGTCATGATCTTAGAATGATGTTTTTATTGTTGCGATAAATACTGTACAGTAGTTTAATAAGCTGCAGTATGATTTTAGGTCACGTTTTTAGAGTCTCTCTCTTATTCTCTCTCTCTCTCTCACACACACACACACACACACACATTCCAGTTTATAGCAGATTGAGTTAGGTTGTCATGGAGAAGGTAATTGTGTTGACCTCATGGAGCCCTGATGCCATCACAGTGATTTCAGGCTCCAAGTGTGTGTGTGTGTGTTCTTGTATCTTTGTGAGGACCAAAAAAACTTAAAAACCATATAAGGAGTGAGGACATTTTGTTAAGTGAGGACATTTTGTTAAGTGAGGACATTTTGGGCTGGTGCTGATGGAGTGCCACCCCTTAGACGGACCTTTTGAGGGTTAAGACTTGGTTTTAGGGTTAGGGGTCAAATTGGGTTTAAGTTCGGCTAAGGTTTAAAGGAATACTTCACCGATTTGCATTTAGCTTTGTATTACTAGAATAGCGCTAGTATTTTTGAAAAATTGTGCTTCCCATCCTCCGTTTCCCCTGAGTTGAGGGTTGTTTTCTTTTTTACGTGCCCACCAGTGACACTTGGTCCTGTTAGCGTAACTGTTAGCAAAGATGGTGGACACTGTTTACATGCTGGGAATGAGGCCCTGTCCCCCTATGAGTCGGTCTAAAAAATGCGGAATTAGCGTTGCAGTTTCAAGGCTCGGACCAGGAACGGTTATGCTAACAGGACCAAGTGTCACTGGGGGGCACGTAACAACAAAGAGGTACTGAACAAATATTTTTAATGAACTGATTCTAATGATTCAGTTACACACAGAAAATAACTGCTTTACAAACTTTCACTTTTGGTTGTTACCAGCCATGACTATTAGCTGTTAATAAAAAGCTCTGTTAAAACTTGCTTTCATTTCCCCTTTCTCTGAATGTATCTTTTACCATTGTTGTTTCTCTGCAGTTGTTTCTGTAACATGTATCCAATTTCCACCTGAAAAACAGTTTAAACCCAAATTTAAATGGGTTTAATCAGCATGTACACCCGTGTCAAATGCATGTCATTGGTAGGAATTCATAACCTCTGTGAACACTTTCATTTTTGGTCCTGTGGCAATTCCAGGGAAATGCTTGTGCTTGCAGTGCCAAGTAATACCATGAATGTTTGTTGTGCACCTTCATTTCTAGAATGAGGAACCACCGCCCAATATTCTTAATTTTGATCTCACCGTCAAAATAAAAGATCCAAATATTGACTTTTGTTACATTGTCACTGGGCTCCATGGTGCTGTTTTTATTTTCTTCTTCCTCTGACTTGTTTTCGTTCGTTCTTTCTTTTTTCTCGCAGGATCCACACATGTCCATAAATCCCAGTTGTAGCAGCTGTTTTAAGTGTGTAACAACTGCGGGAGAGAGAATCTGCTTTGAGGGCGTGTTTGCATGGACGCAGATGACATGGAGACGAAATCACGACGCGTGACATTTTAATGCAAAAACATTGTTTTTCAAATGAAAACATAGTCGTGGGAAACAGACGGAGAGACAGGGGAAGAAAAAAAAACAACCCAGCAACCCTTTGGAAGTTGTAAAGTGTAGTCAGAGTTTCTTTGGCAGATGATGCAGGAAGTGAGAAGAAGGCAAAGCAATAAACCAGTCAAAAGAGCAGCACTTGCTTTAATAACAAAAACTTTATTGTCTCACCTGTGTATTGTGGCTTGTGTAACTGATGAAGGACAAAGATATAACATTTTTTTAGACATGTGCTTTGTGTTTCGTCGGTATTCTGAGGAGAAGTTTATTGAGTAACAATCATAATCACAAAATGAGAGGAAGAAGGAACAACACGGAAGAAAGGTCACCAAATTTGTTGGCTTCAATAATATAATAAAGAACTGACGTCGTATAAAACAGGATTTGTGAAGTATTCTGTTTGAATCTTGTTCTTGTCCGAGTTCAAGAATACAAAGCAGGTGAAATAAATGTTGTTGTTTTTTTAAAAGGTAGAACGAAAGAAAATGTGTGTAAATTTGTCCCATTCTGGTAGCAAGGAAAGATTGTGAAGACTTAAACCTCACTTCTCTGAACTTATTCAACTTTAACTCGAATAACTCTATCCGTGAGGAACTGCATGACCGACCTATGATCCACTGCATGTTCAGAGAGGAAGGGTGGAATCCCATCTTATATCCTCACATGTTATAATCTTGCCTCATGTGAATGAGTAAGACTCCTGGGCGTAATAGTAATTGTGATTTACGACTCGTTCCTCCAGTTACCATTATAATACATGGGCTGTATGCATTTCTTTCTAAGGTGTTGACAGGCTCCTGTTAATTCTCAGCAATAAGAAAGGCTTTATTTTGTTTTTGCAGCAGCTGTACATTAGATTACCCCGCGCGATGTTGTTGTCGTCATCGTCGCTGTTGTTGGAGACTTTCTCAGACTCGAGCATGCTCTCGTGTTTGCCTTACACACACATGTGTATGTGTTGATGTATTATGTATGTGTTTGCTTAATGTGTGTGTGTGTTTACCTTTGCAGGGTGGGGCGAGGGGTCCGAGGGGAAGGCAGGTAGGCGAGTCGCTGGGTGGGTGAGTGAGTGGGTGGGTGGGTGTGAGTGGTGCTCGGACCTCAGCACTCAGGAAGCTCTCTGTGCTCCAGAAACCTGAGCTACAGCCTGATAAGACAATGAGGGAAACACGTGAGACTCTGGCACATGGTGGCTAGGGTTACCAGCTTGCTCTGCCCCGCTCTGAACTTTTGGCCCTCCACACCCATATGCGCTGCTCCACCAGGCTCTCCATCTCTCTCTGTGTGTGTGTTTGTGTTTGTGTCATTCTCAACTCTCCCTGTGTCCGACATGTTTGCTGTATTCATGCGGCACCGTTCACTTCTTAAATGATTTTAAAGCTGTTTTCCCTAATCCTCCACTCATCACTGTGAATAATAAATCTCTTTTTCTTTCTTTTTTTCCCTAAGTGAATGAGGCATTGACAGATTTCCCTATGTTTTTGCATGTTTGTGTGTTTTCTGTCTGTCTCTGCAGACAAAAGCCTCACTGGGCCCCCGCCGTCAGATCTCCATCCATCCACAGTCCACAGGTGAACTCCTTCCACCAGCCAGGCAAACCTGACTTTCAAGTGTCCCACCCACACATATCAGGACTGCTGTCCTCTCACCTGTGCAAATATGAAAGAGAGAGAGATGGAGAGAGGGAGGGAGGGAGGGTGGAAAAGAGTGAAATGGAAAGATATCCAGGCCTTTGGTTACTGGGTGGGGCGCAGAAAAGAATACCGCACAGCTGAGCAAACCTCCATAGCCATAGGACTTCACCTGTACACTCCACTCTGTTTTCTCTCTTAATCCATTCTCTCTTTCTATAACCGGCCCCACAGCGATAGAGGACTAAGGCGTTCTTTTATGGCCACTGAATAGAGATTTCCTTTGAGGTTATGGAGTTGATACACTCTCCAATGTCATTTATGTGCCGGGGTCACAATGTAGAGTGATTTACTGCCTTAGGGAACTCACATTCTCTTAAGAAGTGCCCCTGTGTAGGTGTAGGTATTATCTGGATATTATTCAGGAAATCCTTTTATCTTGGCGATATCCGCAGCCCAACTTTGACTCAATTTGGAAATGCAACCTATAATCTGGAACAACACTGTCTCTAAACCGACGTGATGACTGATGACCGCAGCTGGTGACGTGTCCGACAGCAATATGTATGTGATCGCATAGGTTGTAGTTTAATATAGCAGCCGGAAACTACATCTCAAACATTAAAGACAAACCAAAAACAACACTCTATGTGTGTGTTTGCATTCCTAAAACGCGTGACTGCTGAAAAGCAATGGGTTCATCAGCAGTGATGCGCCTGGCTGAAATGGAAAAGCAAAGCAAAAAGGCGCTCTGCATGCTCATGAGTAAGATGTGTGTGTGTGTGTGGGTGTAGATGTATCTAAATGGAAACAAAGAGACGCGGGAAATAAATGAGTCGTATAGATGCACATGGAGATGCACTGAAAGTCACTATATGGATGTTAAAAAAAAAATTAACATAAAGATGTGATGTATTTGTTTGCTCGCCTGCCTTTCGGTGCATTAATAACTGTCCCACATTACAAAATTGGGCCCAGTATTAAGGTGAACTAGACCTTTATTTGGCTTGTCAGTGCCAGGAGCCTTTAGTGATGGCGAGGTACAAGTGAAGCATATCGCATGAAGGCAGGCAGACTCTCACACACTATTTGCGTCCCCCTCCCTCCTCTCTCTCTCTCTCTCATCTGCAGGTTTGGGCCTGAAAGACGTGCCAGACCTGCTGCCAAAGCATCAGCCTCCACCTCACCCTGCAGTCATGGCTGAACACACACGCATGCATACACACACACACACACACACACACCAACAACAAGGCATACAGTATGTTTTTTCAGGCAAACTTTATTTCCTCGTATTTCCATCCAACACTCTTTAACCCGTCCCCTCAAACACACGCACACGCTCACATTCTTGCCATCTTCTTGTTCACGCCCCCGTCTCCATACGTCTCTAATGATGGAGTCGTCAGCGACTCTCATGCCTCGTGTCAGACGCAGACGCGAGGTTGAGCCGTGTTCACACGCTCGGCCGGCCCTCGACACAAACGTAAACACATTCATGCGTTCAGTTTTCTCACTTGTCTCTCAGGCATGCCCTATTTTTAAACCCTAAGCACACCTACACACATTCTCCCACACCCTCTTCGGCCCGTCATGCTGCGAGACTGTCCTCGTCTCGGAGAACACCCTACGCAGCTCTAAGGCAGGGACATTTTGAAGTAAATCTCTACACCTGACATGGGTCCTCTGTATTTTAAGCCGTTTGCATCACCGTCCCCACATTTAATGGTGCAGCACCTACTGATTACCGCGTGCTCTCGGCTCGTCTGGTAATTGCACTGTGCATACCTGTCCGGGGTGTAAGCCCCGACCACTCAACACTTGGGCCTCTGTGCAGCCTTTTGTTGGAAACATGAGTTCCTAGAAAGACACATGTGTTCATATTGACACCGTGTGCTTTAATCAACTCAAAACCTTCAACCTCAAACACAGCAGTGGCTGTAATCTCAGGGGCTTTACGTGACACAGCATGAGCATGAGCCCCCCCCCCCCCCACCCCTAAATTTAAGTCGTGATGGTTTTTGGACAGTCATCGCACACGTGACTCAGCAGATAGTTCTTAAACCTTTATTTTCGTGACATGTGAGTGAGTCAGTTGTGGCATACAGCGTGTCCCTCTGTAACCACAAAGGCATCACAAATAGCATTGTAGTTGTTTTTAAGGGCGGCGTGTGTTTCCTACATCAGTCAGTCACTGAAGTTTTGATCAGAGACAAACCACTTATCTTTGCATCCCATGATTTCTATCTGCCATACGCTCTGGGTCCCCGGGGTTCACAGGAAGCTGATTGCCGCCGCTGCACTCTTCTCACTCTTCAGGTGCTTGTGTGGTCGCTGCATGTGTCGTGCGTGGCGGGAAACGCGACTTTCTCGCAAACGTGGCGGGATTTGATGGCGCGCGCTTGGATGGAAAGTTGCCTGTCGTTGATAGGAAGGGTGAGATGAAGGCAAAGCGATCGATCAGATTGCAGAGTGTTTGTTCGTGGGAGACACAACCTGAGGAATGAATGAGGAGTGGCCACAGATGTTTGTTACACAACCTGAGAACAATCTCAATGCAAGCGCTATGTATTTAGCCATATTAAATTCATTTGTTACGGAACACAGCGGCATTTATTGCTCTCTGTTGGTATGCAATGTGTGCTTTTTAATTCCAACCCTTTTATTGCCAAGCTTCCATTGGCCTCAAGGAAAACTACATGCTAATGCACTGATATCTATGACCTTTTAAAAAAAAAAAAAAAAATCTCTTTATGCCCCAAACAAGCAAAAACATTGATTATAATTATGATAATATGTATAAGTTAACGGATATTTTTAATTTAAAGTGCAAAATTGGTTTTTGATCCACATTGTTATCAAAGAGGATACAATCAAATAGAAAAATGTAAATTCTAAAATATCTATGTTAAAACCATACATTCATCTATGTTTTTAAAAAATGAGAGAGAACATTTTTAATCATTTTAATCTGCATGGATCCTCTTGAGCTTTTAATAAAGTGTGAATTGAATTGAAACCACGTAACAACAATCACATATTATTTTTAATGCTGTGCAAAAGGAAATCCTTTATGCTGGTATGTAAAATAATAAAGTAGTTAATATAGGAGCAACAGTTTATTTAGAAAGACCACTGTGAGGTAACTGTGTACATGTTTTTTTTTGTAAAAACACGGCAGCCTCGTTGCAAAAAAGCGACCTGAAAGAATCTCCCAGCAGTTACGAGGTGTCGGTCGGTCGGTTAGGAGCTGGAGATTGTTGTTGTTATTGATAGCCACAGGCCTGTAGGTCTTCCTGGGTGACAGTAACAGGGGTTAAAACCTGTAAATCTTCAGGAGACCTCCTTCCTTGCCTTTAATTCCTCATTACCTCACGGCAGGTTGTCTCAGGAGAGATTTAGAGAAGGCCTTCGGGGCTGCTTCACTGGAGGAGAGTGTTTTACTCCCTGTGTGTGTGTGTGTGTGTGTGTGTGTTAACCCATGTGGTGAGTGTGTCGGACCACAGAGACGGACTGTGGGGACGCTGCTTGAGGGCAGGTGTATGACCACGGACCACAGGCCGGTAACACCATATGGGCTTTTCATCTTTGGTTATGTGTGTGTGTGTGTGGTATTTAAAGCTCCAGGGAGCGAGAGAAGCTGACTAAACTTCTCCAAACTCCACCACATCTAAAAAAAGAAAACCAGGACGTGGTTAAAAAAATCTTTAAAAAATCTGACCACTCCACTCCACTCTGGCGAGTGTCACATCTTATCCACTCCTGTTCCTTCTGCTTAAATGTTTGCAGAGCAATGAAAGGAATCAGGTTTGTGCTCATCCTTTCCACCTCCATCCGCGTGTAACCAGACACACAGCCCCTGCAAACTAATCCGTCTATTTATTTACCTGGCTGTCTGTGTCTTAACCTGTGTTTTTAAACAAACCCATAAAAATCACTGTTGGTTCCCAGCACTGTTCAAACAAGAACTTATTCACATTTGGAGCCTTCAAGGGAACCTCAGTGTCATTTGTTCACCAGCTCCCACTAGTGGCCAAAAGCTGCACTTGCCAAAGCCGGCCAAGCCTGGGATGTGATTTTAATTGAGCTCAGTGTTATTTAATTATTGATAAGTGAGATATGTCGTGTTTTGTTGGTATTAGTGTGAGTGACAGAAGAGATTAGTTACACATCACATTCAGATTACATCACATATGAGCTGTGGCTTTCATTTATTTAAAGAAAAACATACTTGTTTTATATCACACGGCACGTTTGTTATCTCTCGTCGTGAGACATGAGAAGTGGACGTAATGACTTTTTCTTCCTTCCTTTTTTCTTTTTTTTTCACATGGCTGTGCTGTGAGAATGCACGTCGTCGTTGGAATTGGAGTAAATCATTCAGTGTCCTGTGTGGTTCCCTCTGTGGCATTGTGTCTCTGGCGACAGTGTTTACTGATAATTGAGTAATTACCTGTAAAAGATAGCACTCCTGTGGTCCTGTTCAGCGGTAATCTCCCCTGTCCACTTCCACACAGATCAGGTTTTAGCTCGGGAAGAAGCTAAATGCAACAGTTTAGCGCTTCCTCTCTTGCATAAATTAGCCGTGTGCGTGAAAGCTCCATGTTGTGTACATGCTGTCACCAAAACTGGCCCGCAGAGACTCTGGAATCTCCAGCACTGCGCGTTTGAAAAGCCACTTGCCAGCTTTGACAGGACGGCGGACGGCGATTTGAAAATTGCACAAAATCACAGGACAGTGATTTGACATTCCTTTGTGAGTTTCACAATCCCACGGTGAATGGAAAACTTGTAACAGACACTTTGTGCACACACTAGTGGCCTCACCCACAATGGCATTTGAAAGACAAACAGCAGTGCGTGCTGCTGGCCAGAGCTGCACAGCAGTGAAAGCAGTCGTTCTTTTTGAATTTACGGCAGCCAAAGTTCAGCATAATGGCCGTGTCATTACAGTGCAAAGAGACCTTTGTAGGTTGGGCCTGTCTTCCTCTTCCAGGTCTTCTGAGATGATTCTCTTCTCCTCCTCAGATCTCTGAACACTTTCTCTCTGTCTTTGTTTCTTTGGTGGTGTCGAAACAAACACTATACAAACACAATGGCTTTAATAGTTGCTCCTGTTCATCATGGTCATTAATGATCTCTTCCAAATGCGTATAAAAGATGGCGTATTTTCAGATTTAATTCCCCTCCACGCGTCTCCCCGGACACTTTATCCCCCTCAGTGACGCGACGGAGGCATTTTCTGTCGAGTGCAACTCCAGGACACTCGCTAGCACTCACCTCGTGCTAACTTTTAATAAGCTTTTGTTTGCGTGGAATGCAGATTGTTTAATTTCATCGTAAATCAATTATACTGAATTAGTGCGAGCGCCAAAATAACAAAAGCAAGCAAAACCTGTTTCGGCGCTTACGTCGGCGTCTGACTGTTCTGACTGAGGGGAAATGGTGAAACTCTCCTTTTCACAAAACAGCTGCTCATCACACGTCCACCTCACCTCATACAGGAAGCCTCTCTAATCCGACTCTTTTCACATACACACACACAGACTACTTTGTTTTTCTTCTTCTTCTTGTTCTTCCACAATCTACCGGCTCCACTTTGGGCCTCAAACCAAAAAATTAGCAGTACAGGCCGGAATATTCGGTTACAGATGCATTTCCATTCGATTGTCCTAAAAGGGGACGAGAAAAAGTAAGCGATATGACTTGAGGGGATCATATTAATGTAACACACACACACACAATAATCCCACAGGACTTCCTTCCCATTCCCATTAGAAACCACACCCAGGAGGACAGGTAACAGGAGAACACCTTTCACAGGGTCAGATTGGAAGAGGTGGGAAAAACAGGCAAGGTTGCTTTTCTGGTTAGTTTCACCTCTTCACATGACTGTTTTCGTTTCATTTCAGCCTCAAATGTTTTCTCTCTTTTAAATTTAAGACAATCTCCACTCCCCGTCTCTCCAGCCACTGCACGTATCTGACTTATTTTAGTACCCGTGCGGCTGGTAAATTGAAGTCTCTCATGCTTGCCTTATATGCAAACTGATCAGCAAGTTCCTTTTTTTTTTTTTTTTTTTCCCCTCCTCCAGCGTTTGCCTGTGAGTAGGCTCTCTCAAAGGGACAGTAATATGCACTGATGAAATGTGCAAGATTGGGATCTTTTGTGGGGTGCGTTATAAACTGTCATCGTAATGCGAGTGCGCAGGGAGTTGGGTTGGGGTGGGCAGGGCGGGAGTGAGGGGGGTTGGTTGGATGAAGGGTGGGTGGATCAAGCAGTGTCACTGGAATCCACAGTGTTGTGAGAGCCCCATACCTTTCAGCTTCATTAAACCAATTTCACGCAGAGGTGAGCTAAGAGAGGAAGCTCTGAATCTGAGCAGAGGCAACAATAGTGCATTGAAGGGATGAGGCGAAAGTAAATTAGATACCACTTCACAGACGGCAAATTAAAATCTGAAAGTTGGATAGGAAAAGTTGAGGGCAGATGATTATGTCTTTATTGTGCCCTCCCTCCTCAATCTAGATAACCCTCCCTTCCTTTTAGCGGCCACCTTTGCCCCCCCACACGTCCTCACAACCCCGGTCCTCTAAGAAAAAAAAAATAATGATCTATTTCTTGTCTGGTAATTGGTTTCTAAAGATGCTCACATTCACAAAGACCCCCGATTTTGAAATACCAACCTGCCTCATGGCCCTCCTTTCAGCCACTTAATTTGCTTGAGCTTATCAGTTAGATTTCATATCCAGGAAAATCACATTAATTAAATATTAACACGGCGCTTATTTCTGTGCAATCGCCGACCCGCCATGTAGCCGCTGAGCTCCTTTATCAGACTCCCCGAGTCAGTGTTTGTCACTCCTTCACCCCTCAGAGACACAAACTGCAACCAGACACTTACAGAAAATATATTTGGATAAATATGAGTTTGTATTTGCTTTGTTAGAATAATTAAATCAAAATAAAAAATAAAACGTTGTTATTTACACCATAAATCTGAATTATGTAACATTACAAGAACCGATAATATGGTGTGGTTGCAAATTGGCCCCATTTTTTTATGACCTTACTAAAGCCATACCACAAGGTTAGAAAAGTATGTAAATACGACCTCAAAACAGCCTTTGCACTGTTTGTTTATTTAGTATACAAGACAGTCGTCATTGGGGTTTTTTTAGTCATACACTACAATGTTACTTGCAAATAAAAATAGATGCAAAAATGTAATGATGCATAAAATGGAAACACTTCACATTAGCAAATGAGTAAAAAACAAAAATATACAGTATATATATGTGTGTGTGTATATATATACAGTATATATATATATATACATATATATATACCTATATATGTATATGTATATATATGTATATGTATGTATATATATGTATATGTATATATATATATAAATGTATATGTATATATGTATATATATATATAAACCTATATACTGTATGTACATACGTTCCAGCATTGACGTTAATTCTTATTGGTAGTACAAAGTAAAATCTAATGAAACTTCATTGTCTCTGGTTTGACCATATTTATATTATATTAAAAGTAATAAATATCAAAGAAAATAAAAATGAAAAAGTCATAGAACTGATAAGTGACAGACAGACAGTTGCAAATATTGTGACTTTTGTCTCTCTGTACACTTGTCTGTGTTTTCAATGTGTTTGTTTGTGTTCATGTACATTGTGTCCACGTGTGTGTCCAGTGTTGTGCAGTTGTGTGTCACTCGTAGTGGGCACTAAACTGGGCTCTCTCTCTGACTCTCTGACTGGCTGGTGGGGTCACCCTGGGAGCCATGGGGGCCCCCACACAATGCCCTGGCAGCAGTGTGGCTTTTACTAGGCCTCGCGCCGCTGGCTTTACGAGAGCCAGACAGATCCCCTTCATGCCATAAAGCCATCAACAAGGGAACAAAGAGGGCAGGTGCTGAGGGCTGCATTGAGAGCTCACCTGCACCCAGCGGGAAACAGACTGTGTCCAGCCAAGCCAAGAGGCCCTCCACATTCACATCCCCACTCACCAGGCACTAACGGGCCAGCGTGGCTCTGCCACCGGGGAGAAAAACCGGGGCAGTTTCTCTTTGCAGACAGAATTTTAATCCTAAACTCGTAGTGTACGCGGTGATGGCGTACATGCACGCTGTATATACTGGAGTAAATGATAATAAATGTTATGAGACGATTGACCCAAAACAAGCTACAACAGGTCGGTGCAGAAGTGTAATTATCAGTATTTGGGAGCGAGAGCTTTGGGAGACGGCCAATTAGGATTGCTTTTCAGGATTTTTTCTTTTTTTTTCTTTCAAAAAGATGTAATTTTAGAGCTTTTTGAGTGTGTGTGTGTGTTGTGGGATGATGTGTGGATTTACATAATAAAGCAAATGGAACATTTATGTGAAAGAATCAGAGGTATGTATGGGGGAATCAGGCACGCAGGGGACTCCAGAGGAGAGGCAGATGGCAAAGCTGAGCAACAGACTAAACCCCAGCCACAGGTAGGCACGGCGTCAGGCAGACAGACTGTCAGTGGGGGCAGACGACGAGCTTCAGTGACAGATGTGTGGTGAATCTTTAACTCTGCTGGTTCCTGCATCTGTGCACTCCACAAGGATGGCTCAGCTCCCCCCCACCACCCCCACCCCACCGCCCCCTCTCTCCCCCCTCCTGTGTGAAAGAGGCGACTAAAAAGGGAGAGCTATCACCAAACTTATTGATTAGTCCGGGGCTGACCTGGCTGACTTCATTTAATGACCTCTCTGGGAGTCATTAATGTAAAGCCATTGTCTTTGTGATTGGTTCACACTTTCCCCGACCATATGGGAAATCCCTCCTGTTGCAACCTCAAGGCTGAGTTTAGAATAAAAGCGCACTTGTTGATAGGCACTGAAAATGAATCTTAAACGTGTTTGATGTTGTTTTATACATTTAATCCCGTTTTGTTTTTGTTTTTAAGAGAGAATGAAGTCATGCTGGGGGGACATGTTTAACAACAGTAACATAAATTAGAGGCCGGCGTTTGCTCTTAACTGAAACAGCAACCCCTCTCATTGTCTTTCCTTAAGTCCCACGATAGAAACACCTATCAATGACAGTATAAATGATACATCCCACTTTATTCTGATTTATACATTTGGTCTAATCTCTTCAGAGGGCCCAAATGGAAGGGACAGTGTCCCTCTCTCTTTCCCCACTCAGCCATGGCCACTGGCTGGAGATGGTTTATTTTAATTGAAAATTAGCAAAACAAAACAAGGGCAAGAGGATCCCTGAATGGGGCCCCTTTCTCTGGGAGCTCCTGTGCCGTTGAATAATGCATATGGGAGAAAGTAAACAGCAGCCGCGGGCCTTGCTGGGGGAACAATGGGCCGCACACAGCCCAACCAGGGCGCCTGATTTTATTACTGGCCTGTCAATCCCCCCAGCCTGGGAACTGTGGGACCTAGGCCAGGCAGCAGCTGCTGACCGCTCCACACTGACCCAACACACCCAACAACCTGCAGGACAGAACTCTCACACCGATGCATACCTCCACTGACTGCACTGTCCACTCCTAATCTGTCCATTCAGACACAGCGACTCAACATGGGTGCAGATGTAAGAGCACTGAACTGAATCCGTTTCCTGTTTAACGGCATTAATCCGCCGTCTGGCGTATCTGAACAAATCAGAAGTTATAAATTAAAGGAAAAAGTGCTATAAAACTTTCATAAGTTAATTCATATTAACATTTAATTCACAGTCTCTGGCGAAAGACCTTATTTTCTTTCTTTCTTTCTTTAAAAGATCAAATCCATCCCACATCAGAGGCTGCGGTGCACGGGGGTCACCAGAGCCACTTCTTAAGTTTTTCCTTCCACTAGACTAGACCAGTCTTTGTGTGTGTGTTCCCTCGCTGGGCATTGAGATTCTGGTCTTGCTTCTGGCTTCAGCCAAGTCCCAGTTGCCATGCCGACTGGCAACTGGTCTCCCAGGATGAGTAATGATGTGATGTGGCTGTGCGCTAAAGTTCCAACAAAGACCTTATTAACGTTGCAGCACCTCATAACACGCCATTGTTGTCAAGTGCTCCCGATATTAACCTGCCTGCACCGGGGCTTCCTTCCTTCACAGCTGAGATGTGTGTGGGGTTTGACTGCAGTTGTGTGAGTGCCTTGAGGGCGAGTTCTGATAAAAGTTGGCCCGAAAGTGCCACACTCCAAATCGTGCTCAACCAACGGGTCAGTTGATTGACGGCAGCTCGGTGGTACAGTGAGTTGTCTTTCAACTCAAAGGCGGTGGGTTTGATTCTCGGCTCCTGCCAGTGTATCCTTGAGCAAGGCACTTCATTTATATTAATAGAAATCAAAAGACACTTCACTCCCCACGTTGCTTCTGTGCTGGCAGCGCGAGAACGGGCACGAGAGACGCGTGAGTGAATGGTGGATGGCCATAAAAAACTGTGTAAAAGCCGTTTTTGAGCGTCTTCTGACATGTATTGTGACACGATGGAACCACCATGAAAGGATGCATGTTTTTATTAAACTGGCATGGAACATGGAATGATTCAATTGCAGCTGCAAACTGTTCGGCCCCTTCAGAGGCTTCGACAATCGCAGTCAAACTCCAAACGTCCTTTTTATTTGCGCCTTTGCTCGTTCTTTTCATCGTGAAAACCGTCCTCTGACCTTTAATATAACAGTACTTTATTTATTTATATATCATTTCAAGTCTCCCGCACGAAATACCTTCACCTCGGCAAACGACAGCATCCCTGGCCCGTGAACCGTCTACGCTGATCAGACCCCAGCTAAGTGTGAAGTGCCGTAAAGGAGAAGTGTGCGTGTGTGTGTGTGTGTGTGGGACTGAGGGCCATAGAGGCAGGGTGATGCCACAGGATGTTTGAGTGTTTGACTTGGTTTAACAACATCCTCTGACAGAGACACCACAGGCTGCAGATGAGGTGAGAGATAAGAAACAACTGTGATCCAGGCCTTCACCCCAGCCATTGTCCTGCTTATCTCTAATGTTGCGCTATCTGCTAATAATAGGGAGGAGACAAGGGGAGATGGAAGGAGGGGGTTGTTACTGATAAAGGACAAAAACACCTTTTTTTCCCCTCTTAATTAAGGTGTGCGTTGGGGGACACACTTAATTAGAGCTGATATGTATTTGAACTGCGCACCAGCATTAAACAGTCATCACATTCACTTATCATGTGATTTTGATGCGTGTGGATGCCTTAATGGGCTGCTGTCAGAGCGGAGCCCCTCCTTGTTTTCAGCCTGTTGAGTCAAAAACACTCCGGTGCGTCACACACGATGTCTTGTCTTCTCCAGTTTTCCCTCACACCGAGTAGGTTATCAGCACAAAAAGATCCA
Source organism: Solea solea (assembly GCF_958295425.1). Taxonomy (NCBI): domain Eukaryota; kingdom Metazoa; phylum Chordata; class Actinopteri; order Pleuronectiformes; family Soleidae; genus Solea; species Solea solea. The sequence continues at coordinate 19,552,584 of NC_081147.1, forward strand.
CCACTCCACCTCCAGACTCCTCCAGTACACAGAGGAGGACAGGAGGAGGGGCTTTCGGCAACGTGTACATCTCTGTTGCCACGGGAAACCGCATCCATCAAATAAAGTCAAGCGTTCACCTGTGTGGCTCAAGTGACAGTGGGGGAGGGGGAGCAGTGAGACGCCCTAGGGTGAGAGTGTAACCCTGACCCTGTGGAGGTTGGGTTGGATGTGGGCTGGGTCAGCAGCAGCAGCAGCAGCCTGCGGCCTAAATCTCTGACCTGGAGGTAGACACACAGTTGTGGGAACTTTGTCTCTTTATATCAGGGTTAGTTGTCCCCTGAGACGCGGTCCCCTCTCTGGGAGTATCCTCAGTCCTTCTTCCTCGCCCTCCTCCTCCTCCTCATCTCTGCAGCAATACTCCAGCAGGGCTGGGCCGACAAGTTCAAACACACTCAGCTGAAGCTTCCAGGCTTTGGTGTGTGTATTTATTTTTGGTAAAACTTTAGATTAGGGAACACATATTCACCGTTAATTAGTTGCGTATAAGCATGCAAATTAGTAACATATTGGCTCTTAATGAGTCATTATTAAGTACTTATTAATGCCTTATTCTGCATGGCCTTATTATACAACCAGTAAGCCATTAACTAAGAGTTTTCCCTCAATTATCTCAGAATTATTGCGTATTAGTGATAAGTAAGGAAGTTGTTGTATATGAATTACGATCTCAATGTGCTTTGCTTAGTATGGACTTTATATGGTGGCAGTATCACAAGAGTTATTCTCCCTTAATAACACCTAATGAATATGGTCTGTTCTCATATAAGAAAACAAGTGTTAATAGTGTCCAAATAACTCAAAATTAAGTCTCTGTTACTTAGAACATGTTCCCCATACTAAAGTGACATCTTGATGACTACTAATTCACTAGTAGTTGAACACTTGTTAACCAACACTTGTTCCCTAATCTAAAGTTGCCTCCTTTTCCTATTCTTGTGATGCTACCACCTTATAAAGATCATAATTAATATACAACTTCCTTACTTACCACTAATAAGCAATAATTCTGAGGCTATTGAGGGAAATCTCTTAATGACTGGTTGTATAATAAGGCCATGCAGCATAAGGCATTAATAAGCACTTAATAATGACTAATTAAGATCCAATATGTTACTAATTTGCATGCTAATAAGCAACAAATTAATGATGAACCTTTTTTTTTATCAACCTTTTTTTTTACTATTAAAGCTCTAGTGCAAAACCTCTAAGAACTACTTGATTTGAGTTCATATATCTTCAATTTCGGACAGTCACACTAGTGTGAGAAGCCGAAAACCAGGATAATAAGATTGTGCAGCCATACTGAACACCCAGGTTTACTATAGCAGTATAAAATCCACCTGAAACTTTTCCATAGTACAACTGCATGCAGCTGTCTCGCTTTACTAGTGTTTGTTCACACATTACACCTTTACACAACCATGCGAGGATTTCCTTCCCACCCTTCAACCAGTCAGACGACTACATCTCGAGAGGGCATGTTTGTATCTTAGCTCATCTGGACTCGCAGGGTTCGTCAGATCGCGTGTGTGTGCGTCTGTGTGTCATTTATAAAAAAACGAGCAGGGTGTGGCATTCGCGCCGCTATGATCACTGGCTATGTCATCCTTCAGGGAAAAACTCTTATTTCAAAATTCTCATGGAAGTAATTAAAAATAAATCACCACCACCCCCCAACACCACATTTATTAGAAACTCTTGTTATAGATACTGAAGAAGCATTAATTACACTCCAAAGCCATTAAAAGTAGACTAGTCTCCGCTTTAATTACAATCATTCTTTAATGTGATCACTTTGAAAATTCATCACATTCCTCTCATAGTCCTAATGAAGCCAACTTCCATCGCAAATATGGCACCATTATTTATACTCCTTACCCCCCCCCCCCCTGAATAAATCACTCCTGTGACAATGCAAAACAGAGCTGAGGACACTTTGGTTGATAAGAGGCATATTTGGTTACACCTGGTGATATGTAGATAAGATTAAATTGGAGACAGTGGGATGGAGGGGCTGGGAGGGGAGAAAGGTTTCATCACCGGTGCATGAAGAACAACATCTAAGGTGGTGTTGGGGCAGCAGGGGCCCGGGGAGTGGTCAGAGGAGCTGTGCCTGCAGAGGTGAGCCTCCTCGCCGGGGTTGTAGGGGCTGCGGTTGAGCTAATCCCTGGATTTGGAGCGAGACAGGCTCCAGGACAGGGCAGGAGAGAGGGGCAGAGTGGATGGCTGAGGGGGTCAAAGGGTCGTGTTTACCTGCAGCAGGTATTTCCTCTGGGAACTGATAAGACCCAGGGAGGGGAAGTGCTCTGTTCCAGGTGAGTGCAGAGGGGCCTGCAAAATGACACCGTACACAACCATGCACCCCCTTTACCCCACCCTTTAGGCTCCACCTCCAGACACAAACAGGTCATCTTTATTCCTCATTCTCTGACCTGCTCCCCCCCCCACACACTTGATTGTCACAGACGACAGGTTCGTCACTGGTATATTCATGTTCATTGTAATTCATATTTCATCGTGTATAATTGTGCCAGGTTGTTGTGACTTGATCTGTTTCCAGGTTGTGTTTGTTGACAAATGAAATGAGCTGGAGTGCCGGGGTGCTTCTCCTTCAAGGTGTGTCCCTGTCATGGGCAGGCAGCTGTGGTATGGCTGAGGTGTCACTGTTTTTGTTTTCCTCCTCTCCTCCTCTTCCTCTTCCTCACCTGGCCCTGCTCTGAGGAGAGGGATCAGTGAGCTAGAACATGTTAACAAGCAGAGCCACAACCACAGTATTGAAAGACACACACATGCCCCTCGTGCACGAGGTGACAGGCTTGGGTGGGGGAGAACGTGGGGTGACGAATACATCAAATTTAGATAAAAAAAATGTGTTTATTGTGTGTAAACTGATCTGTTCCTCGCATGATCTGTGCATGATAATCCCCCTTATTGATTTAAGGTGTAAAAAACAAAAACTAATGTGCCATTTGTTTCAATAAATATTAATGGAACACATCAGCTGCCCAGGACAAGAGTCTAAACTGCCAAAGCAGGTGTGCTCAGTGAAAATATCAAATTACCCAAAGATGGTTATGTGAATCTTGACACCTGTTCATGTTAATAAGTGTGTGTGTGTGTGTGTGTGTTAAAGTAGATATTCAGCTTGTGTCTTCAAGAGTTACTGTCGCTGTTATCCGCATAATAGATGAGAGCGGTGTGTGAGGAAGGTGAGTAGTGCTGCACTCCTCTGTTCTCCTCCTCTCCATCTCCTCATACCATCTCCCCTCCTCTTCCATCACCACAGAAAGCCTCATTAGTGCCAAGGAGCTGCGGAGGTAGCACACGGCTGCCATTGTGGCCAATCCAAACATCAGGTCCTCTCCATCCGAGCCCCCCACTTCAGAGCCCCCAACCAAATCCCATTTTCAGGCTCTGCAGCTGCCCTGCTCTGCCAGAGCACTTAGCTGTGTCATTCTATCCGGCTCTCCAGGCGGCCGAGGAAACAGTCCTGTTTTGTGCTTGGCATTCTCTGATATGACTCCAGAAATGGAAATGAAGCAATGGATCTTCATTAGGAGAGGCAGGTGTCCACACAGACCCAGCCCAGGTGAAGGAGTGGGGAGGAGGTGGCCCCGGCAAGCCCGGGTGACGGTGGGTAAAAGGGGGGGGGGGGGGGGGGGGGGGGGGTGGATTGTTGGGAGTTTGGATCCTTAGAACCCAATGATGAGCCCATGTCACCCCCTATACACACACGCACATATGTACCTACTCCTTCTCTATCGTCCTCCCCACCCCACACCTCCACCCCAGCACTTAATTGCCCATGTAATGAGCCTCAGTGAATGGGATTACTTGTGTGGAGGCACTTGAGGACCCTGTGCATCGGGGCACCTCCTGCAGCCCCTCATCTCCAGGGAGTACATTGAGGATGATGTTTTCTATGAAGAACGGGGGGCAAAAACCTCCTCGCTGCATCTGGCCTAGTTGCATTAGGCCCTCCACTGCTCCCCCCCCCCACCCCCGGCCCTCCTCCACACCCTCTCACCCCCTTTTGTTTTCGTAATTATTCATTACTGAGAGGTGGCCTTCGCTTTGAAACCTGTGGAGGTGGATGAGGCTTGGCGCTGACCCACAAAGCACCGGAGGATCCTGGAGCCCGAGACGCGTCTTTGTGACAGAACACCTGTTATTTCTCTGTCCTCAGTCAACTTTGCCCCCTTTGCCTCTTACCACATATTAACAAATCAGAGGGGTATGTAAAACCCCCCCGCGGCTCTGCAAACACTAATCTATTCTTCTTATACGTGACATCAAGATGATGTCCATCTTCGTTTTTCCTTCAAGGTGTTTTTCAATACTTGTAAATAATGACAATACGATGAGTTATAATGCTCCTTTCTGCGTGATTAAACACAGCCGAGTGAGTATGCTTCAAGAATATCATGTAAATAAGCAACATGATCAGGAGGCCTGTACTTTGGAGACTATGCAAATATGTTTTTGTTTTGCGAGCTCCATAAAGTAAATGACTGTACTCTCCTGCTAATGTGGATATAAACTGAGAAGAAACACTCTCCATGGTGTCCCCGATCTGCTTCTCTTCTCACACTGTTTTTGGTCAAATATTAGCCCCCGCAGCCCTGTGCGGGGCGGCTGACAAATAGAGGGCTGTTGTCCCCCTTCTCTCCCAGGGCTGAGGGTTAATGATCCCAGTTTCTGGGGGTTAAAACCTGCCAGTAAGCCTTTCTCCTGCACCCCAACAGATGTTGCTAGGACTTTAATGTGGTTATCAAATCGAGTGCCCTCCAAGCCCTAGGAGCTCATTGTGTGTTGATGCATTCCTGGGCTTTGCCCTGGTGACAAGGCACCCTGGGCCCACGCTGGGCTCCTGCTGAGTTTTCCAGCAGCCCCTCAGAGCTGACAGCTAGGGCTGCCCCTCTCCCCTCTCCCCACACCATCACCACCACCACCACCACCAGGCCCTCTCTGTCCCCCCCCCCCATCCTGTCCCCTCAGTGTCAGAAAGTCATCCTCCATCTCCCCTCTATCCCACAGTGGGCCGCTCACTTACAATGCTTTCACAAATGGGCCCACTCACTCACTTTCTCCAGCCCACTCACACAACATTTATCCCACGTAGAGACAAGGATGGCGATGGCATTGTGTTTTTAATGTCAATTTTAAATGTCTTCCTTTAAAATAATTAATTCTGTTGAATCATTTTTATGTATCCTTGCCAGGACTTTCAGGTAAAATAAAGATTATATAGATTAAATTGTCACGCGCGACATGTTTACCTCAGTGATGACCTGGAATAAACTGGCATAGAATGTACACAGTGTCAACTGGTGTGGTATAAGATTGTGTTACCACCTTAAAGCGCTGAAGGAAAATCACTCTGGTGTGAATAGATTATTTGGGGCAAGCGGTAACGATACACTTGAGACACACGCTATAGAAAGCTATTCTTTTTTTTGCATACTGACACAAGCGCTTCTTCCACGTCCCGTACCAGCAGTATACGGTGAACAGTACGCAGCAGCTCATTTGAAATGGTAAACAGGTTCCAGTGTTCGCATAGGTGTCACAAACACCTCCCTGGATGAATAGCGCGTGGTCTTAAGAGGCGACACCGAAGGCCTCGGGTCAACCTGGGCTTTCTCTGCATATACAGTGTCAGTGCCAGCAGCTGTGGAATTGTTTGTACACAGATGTACGGGTGCTTGATGATAATTGCCTTGCAGCTGCACTCTGGGCCCTGGAACTGGGTGTTGTTTTTCCATTTAGTGGCTCATATTGTGTGTGTGTGAAGCGTTGAGAGGGGAATGTGGGAAACAGTCGTAATTAAAGTATTCTGTAACTCAATTAAGGACTCTCCCTCCCCCCCCCACACAGTTCCTCAAGCCCTTGCTGCTATCCTACACCTATGTCCCTGCTAGAAAAGTGGGTCTGTAGGAGAGCTGCAAGCCTTTGCTGCGTGGCCCTGGGGCCTTGAGTGTTTAACTAACGCCAGGACGTGGTTGTACGGAGAAAGAGGGATTTGTTTCATGAAAATGGGATTGAAGACGGTACACATGAGGCGGAGAGAAGAGAGCAGAGTGGAGTTAATGGGAAATCGCTGTTCCGCGGCAAGCTGCGAACACGGTCGCCGCTTGGAGTTGAGACCCTCATTATGGTCATGAGTCATTTTTCATAGGCTGTTATCAACTCACTGTGCACAGAAGATGGATGGACAATTACTCTGATAGAAACCTCACTTATCCTGCATGGCAGGGATTTTACCACCATGTTTGACTTTACTTTTTCTGAACAAAAACATTTTCAACGTGTTTTACATGCAAAACCACACCAGTGGTTTATGATTATTTTAAAGTGGCATATTTCTCTAACAACTTCTTTTTTTTTGATTTGCCTTTAATTTATTTTAATTGACCGAAATGGCTGCAGGCTGGTAAACGATGTATCTAAGCACTTTATACAATGACAGGCAACAATCAAGGTGTTCAATTAACTGTATAATGATTAAGGCATCAATTACCAAAATTGATTGATGGGGCCAAATGATCCGATTCATTTTCTCCATCCAGCGTGAAAATTGGGAGCAGCAATATTATGAGAAATTGTGCCGATTAATGGTGTGAATGTGCAGGAAGCTCTGTGCCATGATCATCTGTGCTATTTAATATAATACAGACATAGATGTAAACACTTAAATGTATATGCATTAAGAAGAGGAAATAATTCACTGAAGAGTAAGCAACAGGATTAAAATATATAAAAGAAATTGTCTTTATTTACTTTTCTAAACCTTTTCCTGGTCAATGCTTTGATTGAATAAAAGAGGTTAGTGTATCAGACGCATGGATTTCTACTCTCTGTTGCTGTTGGTGGCGATGATGTTCCGCTGCCGCTCTAACAATGGCCAAAACAATGTTTGAAGAGCGCCTTGAGACCAGCTTGGACTAAGGCTTTAGTTTTTATTCTGTCCGTGTTGTCAATGTGTAGAGGGATAATTGAGGCGATCCTTGACTATGGGATCTATTTATACAGAGCATAATTCCCTCTGTATTCAGGCATTATCATGGTGTCAGAACACGCACAATGGCACAATAAGGTCAATATAATGAAACTCCAAAACAATATGGTGTCATTCGTGGAATAAAATAGTAGAGCCACTCCCGGTTTGTTTTGTTTTGTAACCGTTGTTTTGTTGGCGACAATACTGAACTCGTTACACAAATGTGATTATCATTATGTGATAAATAAATTCTCACATAAAGGGGATACATGTACCACACTATATACATTAAAACAATGTGTGGGAAAATTATGCTTTTGTGATTTGCTGATTTTGATTTAAAAAAAAAAACAACAACAAAAAAAACCAAGCTTTCTAACAAGAAGCAAACATTTTATTTATGGAGCTGCTGATTTTCCACAATATATCAATAAGTTAAACATTTATTTCAATTTCAAAGCATATATGAGATGATGTTAATGTATTTTTTGCAATACTATTATATTTACCATTTTATTACAACTACTAAATAGTCCTTAAAATAGATTTTTTGTTTATACCACATTACTTATTTTGTTTTCTGTTCAGCTTGTGAGGATTTAAAAAAAATAATATTATCAGCTATCTGCTTTTTTTTTCTTCTTCCATTAACTATTTGACAAATACCCCCCTTTATTACATCCCCATATCATTCTGCTTGACTTTCCCTTGAATTCCCTGAATTCAGTTATTGATTGCCTGTTCAGTTTCACTTGGAAAAGGTGGATAAAAGGAGGTTTTCACTTTTTCAATTCGATGTGACAGCACCCTAACAAGAATAATGGAAAGCCCCCATTCACAGGCAAATCAAGCTAATCCAGCGTGCCCCTCTCCTCTCAATGGAGAAGTCACAGTCCTTCCCGACCCATTCCATCACAAGCCTCTCTGTTCAGAAACATTCAAAGTTAGCCCAACTCCTCCAAAAGACAACACTGCTCTTTGTGTGCCCCTCTCACTCACCATCAAATGGGTAAATAGGTCCATAAATGTATACAGAGTCAGAGAGGAAACAAAACTGAAGCATATAATTGGTTTGTTTTATGTGTAATCTGGTTTCACTGATTCCGACTATACATTCTGTTCATTGTCAGCGGCTGTTTGACAGATATTTGCAATATCGCGATCGTTGTATTGAATGATTATTGTTGTAATTACATTTTCCGTTACAGCGTTACAGCAGCATGTGTTTCCTTTCCTTTGGTTATCTTCTTCCTGCACAGGTGACAACGCAAAAGGTGTATGAGTCACAATGTATAACTGTGTAAACAAGTGTAAACAAGAATGTAAATAAAATTTAACAAAGCACGCAGCAAGTACGTGAGCATTGATTTAATAGCTGTCATGTTTTATATACGTGTGTGAAAAAGAAATATGCCAAAGTAAATACGGAGATTTTATTACGGCTGAGACTAATATTGCGGATATACACAGAAAGAGGCTCATGATATAATCTCAAGTATCACAAATATGGGATCCTGTACTCGTCCTACTAATGGGGTCCTTTGGTGAGAGGCCGCGCCATTCAGGGAAATAAACTCAATGTAACTGCCGTAGTGTTTATGTTTACAATTTAAAGAATGCTTCAACTCGTATTCTGTTTTGGGTCAAGAAACACAGAGGCCTCATTCACTCGCGTTTGACTTTACAAGACGGAACAATGACTTTGTGAGACTTTGGGCAGACCATTAAAGTGCCACAGGTTCACTTCCATTCTGCTTTTGGGGGAAAGAAAAGAGGAGATTAACATGATTTTGCTTTATCCGCCACATACAAGCGTCAAAACCATAAAACACAACCCAAAGGCAGCCCCGTCCTGCTCTGAATGTGCACTTGTTACCGCTCTCAATTCAGCTTTCAGCCCCCTTTAAAGAGACAAGTCCCAATCACAATATTGTCAAGGCTCTGTTGGTTTTCTGGTTCAAATCCGTGTTCACGCTGTTTGCTGAGTACTCATCTGCTGTGACAGCCTTCAGACAAACAGCTAGTCCTGAAAGAGGTCTCCCACAACCAGATCTTTCCTGCTGAAATGTTCTATTCTCTCTCCATCAAGTGGAACCCGGGCTATTGAGTTGGCCCCTGGGATCCCTCCATTGAGGTGGGCTATGGGCCAGTGCTTCGCCCCTCCTTGCACCAGGCCACCCTCATTCTCCCAGGACACCTGTACCCCAAAAACCCCAATCGTGGGAACCTTCTCACTGTCTTTGCCACCTGAGCTGCTTGCGGTGCCAGCTGGGAACATCTGACAACACCATTGGGAGTCAAAGGACACCAAGACCAAAGATAGTCACAATGTGCCAGCTTGATTGAGCTCTGAGAACTTTTTTTTTTTTACTGGCTAAGTGTTGAGTGCTTCTTGAAGTCAGACAGATTAAGGAATCTCCACGGAAGTTATGAATCAAACTTGTGTCAGCTTGTGATCTATAGCTACCATTTGAGATTTGCATATCTGAAAAATATGCTTACAAAAACCCATTTGCAGCCTCGGATCACACTTCTCCCCGCGTACACACACACAACCTCCCTCGTGCACCCCTACCCTCTAAATCTCCATGGCACACTGCAAAAAAATGGCATCAATTAATCAACATTCATGAACCGTTTACTTGAGCTCTCCTTTGTGTGCTGCAGGGCCTAATCCAGACAGAGACCAGGCTGTTCTGCAGCAGTGCAGACTGCGTCACTCCACCCTTTGTGGGAGAAACCCATCAACTGGTGTTTCAGGGAAATGTCTCCCCCCACTGAGAGCCTAGCCTCCCCCCTCTCTCGCCCTCTTCCTCTTGTGCCCCCTCAGTACTCAGGGCAGGAAGCTCTATCTCTTAGAGGAGGCTATCTATCCATCTTGCCTCTTCCAATCCAATTCACAGCCGCTCCACATGTATGAAGACATCTGTCCATATTTGATCAGATATTCCATTTTGCTGCAAATGATCCCATCCTCCATCGCCATCCACGGAGGAGGCAGCTATTTAAACGTGCTGACACTTTCCTGCACAATAACCTGCCAATTCTTTGCCTTGCAGAAGAAGCAAGTTTAATTGGGCTGTGCATTTAGAGCGCTTCTACAATTACACAATTACGGCGGAGATGCATTTCTGCACGTTGCGATGTTTGCCCCAATTTACTGCACTTTTCATACAGTTTAGCCCTGGTTCTCTTTTCAGTGGATGCAAATTTGGCTCATTTGGCTTAAAATGAAGCGTAATTGCTCATATTGAAATCCACACCTTTCTACGAGAGGTTCCTGCCAGTTAGTTCTCATTAAACCTAAGGAGAACAAAAATTCCCCAATTCCGTTTCAGCAAACACGCCATCTGCATCATCTTGTGTTAAAAGCAAGGAAATTGGAGGGAGAGAAAAAATGGATCCTGAGTGCATGGATTGAAAACTTAAAAAAACAGTTTGTTCAAGTTCAAGTCATTGCAGAGCAACCTTCTCCCCCCACACCCCTGAATCATGTTTCCTAAATCTATCACAAGACCAAATGAGTGATGGATACATTTGTAGATTGGATTAGTGAGGATGTATCAGTGACTAAAAACAAAACAAAACAAAGCAAAAAAAAAGTCCCATTGCTGATTAAAATAAAAGCTTTTTTTAATCGTTGTCAAATACAGACTGTGTTTGCTATGTTCGACCTGAAAAGCATTCAATTAAAGCACAGCCTAATTAGTTCGGAGGGCATGTACGGCTGGCCTCTCTACATTCAATAAAAAGAATGGCGTGTCAACCCCGACATGTGATCACCATCAAAGTGTTTTCCACTCTTTCCTCTTCTTTTATATCACTGTCTTGAAAGTTATAGAAAGAAAAAAAAAAACCTCTTTTTCCAAAAGGCCCTCTGAGTCTGAAGTGGTGGCCTGAGCCCACTCCAAACAATGTCGTACAAGATACTGTTTAAATTCATATCCGCTCGTCCTTTCTTGCGGGGGGACAACACAACAAACCACTGACCCACCGGTACACAATTAGAAGTGATGCGGCAGTTAAGGCTACAAGCAACTCCGTTTAACAGTCTGTCTTTGACCCTCCGCCATTGAATAAATATAATGCCCCCAATGAGAGTAAGACACTGAGGTGAGTGAAAGGGGAGCTGGGGAAGATTTTAAGCCACAGATAAGTAGTTAAAGACCTTTATAGAGTATAACACCATTATCCCTGCTGAATAAAAATAGGATTTAGTGTTTTTTCCACTTAATTTAAATCAAAAGAGTCCCCACCTTACATATTGCACTGGTAATGTAATGGAGAGAGACCCACAAAAAAGGCATTGTGGCTCTGACACCTCCTATAGTGGGACTGTGTTGTCCTGTTAGCAAAGGGGAGAGAAAGGTTTTCTTCCCTGCATTGCTATCTGCTAACACATTCTAATTGATGCTGCAGCATTCCTCCACTGGATGTATTCAGTGAATAACGAGCCTTGGACTGAATACCCATGAATTGGTCCCCACCAAGCAAAGCAGTAAAGCCTTTGCCCCCCCCCCCACCCGCCCCCCATCCCTTCAGCCTCCCCGCACTGCCACCGCCGCAGCCTCGACCAAACACCACCTCCCCTTCCAAAACCTTCCCCAAAGCTCTACTCTAGCTTTACTGCCCATTAAAGCACAACCATTGTGCACAGATCCAGTCCACAAAAGCTGTCAATCTCTCCTGGTCCTCCAAAAGCTTGGACTCACACAGACTGGAGTGACAGACACCCCCACACCACCACCACCACCATCCCCTTCACCCCCCCAAACCCACCCCTGTTCCCCCAAAAAATCCTCTCCCTGAAAACTTCTCAGCTAACTATCCCCCACCACCCTCTCTATCTCACTCTTGCTCTCCCTCTCTCGCTCTCTCGCTCTCTCCAGCCCCAGTGCACAAAGCATCAATCTGTCTTCAGCCCCAGCACCCTTGGCCCTTTGTCCCATCTGCAGGTGCCTCTGAAAGCACCCACGGTCGCCCCAGCCTCTGCACACGCCACGCCTAGTCCAGGAACAGGAACTGCTGACAAAGGCCCAGTGTGGGAATGAGGGATGCGTGGAGGGAGGGTGGGTGGCGTGGAAGGGGGGCCGCTCCAAGACAGATGGCTGGGGAAGTCTCCCAACTCCTCCACAGGGGCTGTCAGTTTAAATTCAGAACTACGAAGGAGACACATGGGGCAGAGCCAGTAAAGAAATTCAGTCCACTACATTCAGCGGCTACTGTACACTTCGTTTGGGACTGGAGCACAGAACCATCATACGCTGACGGCTGGTTTTAATTCATATATTGAAACATGTTTTATTTTAACAAAGAAAAAAACAAAAAAACACCATTATATATTTATGCTGTACATTAAAGAGTTGTATTAAACGCATGCGGTATAAAATGTCCACAGTAAGAACAAAAACATGAAAAATAATGACATATACATCCAAGACATACTTTCCTCGATCTTAAATGGTCCTTAACATTTAGTGTCCTGGCTCTTCTTGCTCTCTACAACTAAATTTAAATGCTAAAATCTCACCAAACACGACATATAAAGGGCCGGCAGCCTGCATCATATATTTTTTAATAGTTGTATTATCTTTAAATCACCACCAAACAAGAGTCTGAGCTTGTGACAACAATGAACTTTAGAAAAAAACTTTAACTTGAGACAAACTGTCATCAGACAGTGCTGCAGCTGCCTTCCTCTGTGCAACAGGTTCGACACTGTGTTGTCCACTGATGTTACTGGGCTGCCACCATGTGGACACACATGGCGTTACAGCAACCGGTTGCTACCGTGAGTGAACTCAATTCAATTCAATAAAACTTTATTTGTCCCTGAGGGGCAATATCAAAGGCACAGTGAAGTAGACACACATACACATGTGCTTTGTAATAAATAATCTGAACGTCCCTGATCTATCTATCTATCTATCTATCTATCTATACATCCATCCATCCATCCATCTATCTATCTATCTATCTATACATCCATCCATCTATCTATCTATCTATCTATACATCCATCCATCTATCTATCTATACATCCATCCATCTATCTATCTATCCATCCATCCATCTATCTATCTAACTATCTATCTATCTATCTATCTATCTATCTATCTATCTACTGTATCTGTCTGTCTTTCCATCCATCTGTTAGTCTGTCGCCAGGGATGCTGTAAAATGAAACACTTCTTCATTTAGCCACATGGTGGAGACATAGTCCAACCTACACCAGTGTATCCATTTGAGGCAATAGTGTGATGTAATAAGTATCCTTTTCATTTCTTCTTTTTCTTCTTCTTCTTCTTCTTCTTCTTCTTCTTCTTCTTCTTCTTCTTCTTCTTCTTCTTCTCCTTCTTCTTCATCTTCTCATTTTCAGCAGGCTGCACACCGAGAGTTGTAAATGCTGCAATGTTCCCTTTGTTGGTCCTGTTTCTTTTATATAAACACATCTCTGGTTGTTTCTCAATCACTTTGTTGGAACACGTTCAGAAAAAAGAGGAAACATTCACAAGTGTTTAGTGTGACCTACCTTGACACTTGAACAACAGCATAATCCTCTCTCTCTCTCTCTCTCTCTGTCTCTCTCTGTCTCCTAAATCTGGAGTGACACATTAATTAATGTCACTGATAGAACCTGTGTTTGTCGTATGATTCCTTGTCAACAAGTATATCCTTCTGGGAAAAGATCTATTACGCCAGGTTTACTCAAGACAGCCTTGAGCGTGACAAGCCGTCAACGAGGTAAAAGTCATTGACAGCTTGATAATACGTGGGACGAGGTTTCAGTCACATCGTGTCAATCCAAATGCCAGTGATCACAGGCAGCATATACTGTACTATTATAAATGGTTTGGCATTAACCTTGAATCAAAACATTCACACGGGTACCTATAGATGGCAGCAAAACAATGGATCACTGTGTGCTTGTTGTGAGAAGATGACAATAAATATGACAGGAGAAGTTTGATGATATGTACAGTACATGCTGTGTGTTCTCTCTGCATTACAGCAATGAAATAAGGAATTACTTCCTTGAGTTATACAGAGACTAAATCCACACTGGAAAATGGCCCCATTGATATCAAGAGGTCTTCCTAAATTAAAACAAGGCAAACAGGACTTTACAGCTGTCACGTCTGAAACTGCAAACATTTGCTGATGAATAAGTTAAACATTGCTCTCAATACACAATCGTATTTGACCTATTGTTTCTCTGCCATCTATAAAACCTTGTAATCATCTTCAAGTAAAAGCACATGGAGTGAAATTCATCGATTGTTTCCACTGCTGTCTGGAGTGATCACTGATAGTTTCCACTGGACCTAACACTATAACAGCCTGGACCATGTGATAATCCCATGTCAATGCTTGTGCGCTTCAGAACACCAAGACACGCAACATCCTTGGTGTCCTCGGGCCACTGAGCTGCTGTCCTTGAATGGTTTAATATTCTGTATACGTCGATGTTTTCTGTTTGCTGCACCCTAACTACAAATGACCACATTTTCATTAACAGCAAGGATGTCACTGGGGAAAAAATGCAAAGTTGATGCCACATGCAAATAGCAGCTAAGGTGACTCATGTAGTAACACAGAAAAATACAAATCACTTGATAGGCTTATGACCTCCACGGCCTGAAACCCAGCAGCATGGAGCTTGAGCATTTGTTTGATTCACGACCCGGATAATATGAAGTTTTCTGCATACTGTAGCAAGTTATTGTTGCTTTTCTGTCATTTCTAAGTCTGGCTATTCTTCTCTGTCCTCTGGCATCAGTGAGGCATTTTCACCTAGAGAACTGCTGCTCACTGGCTATTTTCTCTTTTTCAGACCCAGTCTCTGTAAACCTATGCAGTGATTTAGCATGAAAATCCCAGGAGATACCTGGGTTTGCGACCATGTCGGAATAAGGGCCTTTCTGCATGGAGTTTGCATGTTATCTCCGCGTGTGTGTAGGTTTTTCCGGGTTCTACAATTTCCTCCCACAGTCCAAAAACATGCAGATTTGGGGATTAGGCAAATTGGACACTCTAAATTGACTGCAGGTGGTTAGTGTGAGAGATGTTTGTCTCTATGTGGCCCTGTGATGGACTGGCAACCTGTCCTGGCTGTGGTAGAAGATGGATGGATGGATCCCAGTAGATCAGCGATTTCAAACTCCATTTCCTCCTCATTCTTGGAATCAGTTTCAACTTCAGGAGGTTGTTTCGTCTCCACCATGCCTACAGTATATGCCTAAATGGATAGAGTTGCTGCCATGTGAATGGCTGATGAGATATATCTATCGCCTGCCTCATACACTGCAAAGAAATGTGTTAATTGCATTCTGGTTCACACTTCTCCCACTCCAAACAGGCAGTGTGCTGTGTTGGTTATATACAACACAGACTTTATATAAGTACCATATACCTCCCCACTTCAAAAATACTCAAACTGTCTCTTTAATGGTGAGATCATAGGAGAAAAATCCTGGACAAATTCTTCCAACCAGTTGAAGCTAATCAGGGAGTAAGAATATAGTGAATAGCCAGAAGAGGGAACTTCACCTGTTGCAAAAAAAACCCCTACTTCTCAGGTGAATTATAATGTCAGTAAACACGTTCCTGAGAAGTTAATAGTCACAACTGCAAGATTGGGGTCTTCTTAAATAGCACATGATGACAATTTTTTGTAAATAAGGCTCCTATTCGGAGGAAAAATAGACGATAAAGCACGGCACATTTGGGTGAACAGGTGCTAGGTCCGACAGGTGCCTGGTTGCAGGTGATGTCTGTGAACTTCTGGTTGCAAAACCTGCGCATGACGCTGATCAAATTGCGAATCTCCAGGCATCAAAATAGGAGTTCAGATTGTCATGGTTGACTCTCTTTCCTATGTGGGTCAGAGAACTATAGGGACCTTTGCATGCCAGAAATGATGTTGTTCCTCTTTGTTTGCATTGTAGGCTTTTGTTTCAGATATGTCACATGCATGCTCGGGCTCATTTGTCTGTTCGGGCTGCTGTAAAAACATGGCATGAGCATGAGACATAGAGACAGTGCAGTGCTTGTTGTAAAGCTAAGGAAACCATCCATCAATCCAGCCTTCTTCTACTGCTTTATCCTCCACATGAGGGTCGCTGGTGCTCATCCCAGCTGACATAGGGTGAAAAGTGGGGTGCAATTTGAGTCCAGTTTGCCTCATACCCAAATCTGCATGTTTTTGTACTGTGGTAGAAAACCGGACAACCTGGAGAAACCCCATGCACACACACGGATGAGAACATGCTAAGGAAACCAAACTATTTTATTTTTGTACACTTAATCAAACACACTTCCTGAATGTTACACTACATGTTAAACCCTGTTGTGCTCCACTCCTTCATCCCAGATCCATGCAGGCAAAGAGGAGAGATTGTAGTTTTAAGCCACACCACATTACCCACAATGCAGCTTGAGCGAAACTCGCCGCACCTTCTCCGGGTGGAGCTTGTGAACGTGGGAACGTCTGTGCCTGTGGTCGCCGCTGCTGCTGCTGCTGGTGGAGCTGGAGGAGTGAAGCTGGAGGAGTGAGGCTCGCATGACAGAGGGGGGGTTGAGGTGACTTGTACACAGCAGGGATTTGAAACAGGAGTTAAGTTTATTTGACGCGCGTGTCGCGGCGCAGTTTCCGGGTCAGCACAGCGGCAGCCGATTTGACACCGACAAATGATTTGTACGAATCCCAGCAACAGGGCGCAGAGACAAATGTCAGGCACGGTTTCAGCCGCGAGCACAGGGAAGCGCGACTAGTATCACCGCAGCGCCGACACATTTCCTCAGGGGTGGGGGGAGGTGGGGGGAGAGAATGCGAATGGTGCGAAGGTACCGAAATCAAACGAAATGGAAACCATGTAGCGTCACTGCGGCAGTCCATGTAGCTAGAACTAACGTTAGAGTAGAGAGTAGATAGCCACAGGAGCTAACATACATGTAAAGTTATTACCCGGAGACGCTGAAGCGGAGCCTGGAGGCGTGTGTTTGAATCGGGGGAGTTAGCCAGTGTCACGACATCAAAGAAGATAAACAAGAAGATGCTACGGAGAAGACTCAATCGTTTGGTATGTACACACACACATACACCACACACACCACACACACACCACTCATACAGTCTCTGTTAGCTCCTGACATCAAGCTTCTCTTGCTAACATTTGTAACTGCTCTAGTTCCGCCCTCAGAGAAAGTAGGTTGATGGGTCTAGTGTTCTCTTTCTTTCCTTCCTTCTTTCCTTCCTTCCTGCCTTTCCACAGTTGTTGCTTCAAAAAAAAATTCTGGGAAAAAACAACAACAACTAGGTTGCGTGCAACAAACTGTTCCTCCTCATTGTCACACACAATATGAAACAGATGCTGCTTTCACAAGTTGCTTAGCTCACTGGTAAATTGTTTCCAGTCAGGAAGTTGCGACAGATGCAAGCTGTGATGAGCTGCATTAAGTAGTAATTAAACTACACCATTCTTTTTCTCCCATGCTTGCTCTCCAACATGTAACTTCAACCTGTGTCATTAAATGGGACAGTGAACGCATCATGACACCTTTAAAACAAACCCGTGTCCTAAGACATGTTTTTGGTTGTTTTGGACTGATGACATGTTCACAGTCTTCTAGACTTGGCAATTGATCAGCCAGCGTGGCAAACAATCACCAGAAGAGTGTCCCAGCAGATGCAAGCTGAGGTTAGAAGAGTTATTAAACTAAAGTTCCCAGGGATTGTTTTTTTTCCTCCATGCTTGCGCAGCAAAATGTAAACTTGTCTCAGTTGGAGAGTATATATGCAAAGACACCTGTAAAACAATTACCTGCCTCCTAAGACATCATTCCATTTCTTTTCCAGGTGTCCCAAAATTGAGGATTTCCTGACTAATGTGTTTTATTTGTTTTTTAGAATTCACATGTCAAGGTTTTGGACTTGTAAACTCACCTTTTGCAAATGAACGGCAAACTCACTTAACACACTTTCTCCAGACACATCATATTGCTTCTTTTTCTGGTGTCCCAAATGGAAGTAGGGCAGTATATGATATTATTACACACTGCAACAAATGGCACTTACCATAGTTGAATAGTGGAGAGTATTATGTATGTATATATATATATATATATATATATATATATATAGATATATAGTATATTTTTTTATTTTTTAAGCTTTGTGTTTTTTCCACTTTAAAATAATACTATTTATTTGGAACATTTCAACTTTTCTGTTATAATTCCGGTTACATAAGTAATGGTGAATAGAAGTGAACCTTACAATCTCACTGTGATGAAATGGCTTTGAAGCGCTTAAATGGCTTTGAGGATCTTATTGAACATCAACGTTTCCTAAGAACTGACTCTCTGGCCAGTGTAGTGTGTTCCCGGGGTCACCATCTTCATGGCAAATGTCTTCTATAAGTTTATAGATATGATCCTATTGAAGGTAGAGTAAAGCATATCTATTTTTTTACAATCATTGATAGTTCACTTATGTTTAAGTGAATGCTAATTATTTTTGTCAAGGTTACTGTGACATTTTTTTTTTTTTTTTACATTATTCTTCACAATAATGTTTTTGGCATTTTCACAGGCTTCACTTAACAATTATGCCAATGAATTGCACTTTAAGTACAGTTAACGTACTTGTGCTGCCATTGCTTTATCCCTAATGTTACCGTGTCTCCTGCCACTGGCTTTGCTCAGTACAAGAGTTTGGCATTTTGCCCGCACAAACTGCATTGACATCATGTTTTTTCACGATTGGCCATTTTAATGCATACCCTTATTAAGTTCATCCATTGGTTTTATGGCCCTTCCTACAATAATCAGTCATAAATGAGCTCGCTGAAATTGGAGTAACTATCTGCAAAGCCAGGTTTGTATGCATAACTGCTTTTAATGCCTCTTATCATCCTCTTGTGCACAGTAACCTGTTGTCACCAGCAGGTTGAATCCCCCTCTTACTATCTGAGGAGCATAGATACTGGCAGTCACTAAGGAGGAGCCATATAATATATAATAATTATAGTGCTTGACCCCCCCCCCCCACCTCCCAGTCCCTCTCTGATGTTGCCAGGTCAGCTGATTTTCCTGCTTGTGGAGGGGATTGCTGCTGTAATTTCTCCTCAGTGTAAGCAGTAAATAATATTTTGTGCAGAGCAGCCAGCCACACTGTCACTGATGCACACAGTGCCGTTATCTTTTGCTCTGCCTCTCTGCCTCCTGACTCACGCCACCCTCTCTTTGCCCACGGCAGGTACATGTGCATCATGGAGAGGGAGGGGAAACAGACATGTAGAGAGAGTGACGACTGTGTCTCACTCGGCTCTCCCACTATGATGCACTGTGCCACTAAACCTCCAATGTGTCTTTGGAAAATCAGTTGAGATGGCTGACAGAATGGGGGGGAGGCAGCAAATGCTCTTGACAGGAAAGCAAAATCACACAGTTGGCTTTGATCTTTGTTCAAGCCCTTAAAGGCTGCAGCGGTGTGATCTGCAAGAGGTGGAGCCTGGTGAAAATGTGATGGTATTCATTGTGGGAACGGCCATGACTGCTAAAAACACCTTTTACCCACATGATGTCACGTCACATATTGTTGTTATTGTATAACCAACCTGCAGACGTTGCGTCCTTTAGCTTCTTAAACTGCGCTGAGGTCCACACTACCCTGGTGTCTTAAAGCCCTGAAAATGGAGAAGTTTATCACTTTGCTGATTCGTCATGCTTGAGTAACAAGACCCCTCCCTGACAGGAAACAAAAGGCCCACATCGCCAGTGTAGAACACAACATGTTAAATGTCCAAACAAACAATTTCCCTTTTCCCCAGTGTTCTTTGCCGACTGCAACAAGCCGTGACATTTTGTCTGCCTCTGTGATAAATGTTGCCACCTGTTGACTTGGCATGCCTTTGACAGCACTTAACACTCTGTTTTTGCATTTTCACATGGACAGGATTATTTATGATTGATGATTAATTAAAAAAAAAAAGTAAAACGTCAGTTTCTAAACTTTAACTAAACTCTAAACGTTCTACATGTGGACTAGTCCTAGGTGCTCTTACCCTGTCAAAGTAAACGGCCAAACATTGTGAATATATGCTTACATTTTCTTTGACTTTTATTTTTGACCAATTTATACACAAGTCAATTAATCAAGAAATGAATAAGCATATTGATTAATACTTAAAAGCAATCCGTTGCTGGCAGCCCTAGAAAGTAACAATTGCACGACAAATGTCGGGATCTTTTCTAACAAATTTTAGTTTGTTGTTAATGTTCAGATTCATAACTAATGTTGTGTGACATTTGCACAGATATTTTAGAATATTTTTTCTCAGGTAACCTTTTCCATTTATTACTCTAATTACATGACACATTACTCTGTCATGGTAATTTCAGTTCAGTTATTTTCTCGCCCATTATCCAGGTGCGAAACTACTTGGGTTGGTGCCTCTCACACTTCTGCTTTCCACTCTCTCTTTTCAGTGTATTCATCCTGCTACAGGCTGATGCATTTAGGTCTGCTTGTCTCTACTTGACTGTAACCCCAGCATTAGTGAACAGGCCTCTACCTGGATGGAAATGTTATGTGTGACGTTTGTGAAGGATTGTCAAATGGGTTTGGAAGCCCAGGGGCTCTGCAAACCTGTTTTCTCAGGTCAGCCTAGGGCACCCACAAAGTAAGGCATACACAGACCTGTGTCAACTTGCGTGCGCTCACCAACATTTATAAGTTGACATGTATACAGATGACCGTTGCTGCACACTTTTGCAGTTCTCTCTCGCCAACATAAACACGCATGGCGTCAGGAATTGCCTTTTCCTTGCTGCTTTACATCACACCATGTCCATCTTACTTGCAAGTATTGGGTGCATTGAGTCTAGTATGCAAATTTGATCTTGCTGTATTAGCTCTCCTGCATTCAAGTCAGTCTAGCTCTTTTTTCAATACTGTGTGTGAGCAGTTAGCAGTGCCTGCTGGAAACACATTTGGTGCTTTAATCAGCTGATGGGATACAGGAGTCCTTAAACAGAGTTGTCACTCTTGGTGCGCAGTTAGGGTAAGAGTGCATCTGAAGGCCACGCGTCCTACAACTCATGCTGGGCCATTTGATTTATTAGGCCTGTTTGATTAGGAGAGAGGCG
The DNA here is from genome assembly GCF_958295425.1 of Solea solea. NCBI lineage: Eukaryota > Metazoa > Chordata > Actinopteri > Pleuronectiformes > Soleidae > Solea > Solea solea. The sequence goes on from NC_081147.1 coordinate 19,573,777, forward strand.
TATTGATCAGACCTGTGCACACTTTTGCCACATTAGTCTTGCACTGTGAATTGGCTTGCAAGCAGAATTGCTTATTTTGATTTCTTAGTCTTCCTTCCTCTCTCCATCTGGTCTTCTGTGCAGTGTCCAGTAGTGGTAGTCCATGTTCAGTTGTTTGAGGGACGCAGTGTGAAGGCATCTTGCGGTGGGATAGCTGGTTAATGAAATGTGGTGGGGGGATTCCAGAAAGCCCTGTGTGACTCGGACCTGAGAAACTAGAGTGAAACCAGGGGTTTCACCTGGAGATTCTTTGTACCTCAACCTAATGCATACTCTCTTTCAGGGCTCTTGTAGTGGTGAGTTTAGAGTGGGTGGTTCAAGTATATAAAAAAAAAAAGGGAATGCCCATTGTGGCAGTTGCACTCTTCCTTCCAAAACCTAGGTCGAATTCTCAGTTTGTACCTCTAAATAATTCAGGTTGTCTCATTTATTTTGAATTCCCCTCACATTGCTCCTCCCTTTCTATCCACATATCCTTGCCAGACTAGTTGCATTCAAAGTGCACCCTGTCATCCGTTAATATATAAAGGCACGTCCAGATATTTTCTCAGCCATGCCAGTGAGATGTGAAGAAAATGCTGATATGTGTGATTTGGTGGTTGTTTCTTTTCTCCGTGTCGGAGCATGGACGCGGGATGGCAGATGGCAGCATCTGTGATGTCTGGTCAGCCCAGTTTTTCATTGTCACCTGAAATGATATGGTATCTGCTGACACGGACAAGAGGAACAGCAAAGTCCATGTCAGGATTTTACAAGCACTGAAAGGCATGTGGACATGCCGCCACCCACGCGCTCATTCAAACCCCCAGGTTAAGCCACAATAATTATCTGTACAGCAAATAGTCAGCAGACAGGGTTGTTCACTTAAGGGGGGGGAGAAAAGTGGCTCCTTTTAATGTGGTGCTATTTCAAGAGGAGGAACTGCTTGGTTAGGAAACCAAACGGAAACCCAACATGCCGTCTTAGCAGACTAAGCCGTCTAAGAGGTACATTGATTTTTGTCATTAGTCTTGTTGCCTTCCTATGCAATGTCTAAGGATAATGAATTGAATAGCAATTATAACCACTGCAGACTGGTATGTTATTAAAGGTGATGACATCGGCAGAGCAGTAGCTGAGATGGAGATTTTTAACGTTTGTCAGCAGTGGGATGTGGAATATTTTTATTTTTTTTTTAGTATTACATGGCTCTCTGCCAGATATGATGGCTAAATGAGTGCAATTGTAGTGCTTTGCAGTTTATTTAATTTACAACCCAACATAGAACAGGCTGTATATCAGGCACCCTGAGCTAAGTCGCCAAATCACACATAAAAACCAGATAATGTACAGTACAGAGAATGTGTGCTCTTAGTTGGGGGGAAAAAAGCATACTCCATTTATGGCAACACCACTTTAAATTCTCTTTAATTATAGATTAAGTGTGACAAGACTGCGGCTCAGAATCTGCCCACTTTACTTTTCTTAAAACAATAGTGTGGGTTTTCTCCATCGGAACCTTAGAAAATAACACACTTGTCCTCTCCAGGACATTCAGAGCTAACCCGTCTACATGTTGGTAGTAAGTCGTGGTTATGTTCATTGATCTTAGCTTCATCTAATACTTCATTATTCCCACCTAAATATTTTAATCTCTTTGGGTATTTTGCTTTCTTTACTCTTATTTTGGACCCTGCCTTTTGTTTGTAACGTCTTACGGGCTACTTCTTTTATTTTTATCTCTTCATTTTAGTTACTTTTGTTTGACCTTTTGGGGATTGGGGATGTTGTCACTCGTAACATTGTGTTGCTGTTGTGCGTGTCTCTGTAAATGTGTATGTCTGTGTCTATGAGAGATTGAGTGGGCCATGGAAGGTTGTATGAAAAGTGCTACATGATTAAAGTCTGGTTTGATGATTTCATGTTTTATTCAGCTGTGTTTTGATGAAAAACATGTCTGATGATGTGGAAAAGACCACAGACCTCCCTCTGTCAGCATTGCGTGACTTGCTCACACATTTCCTGTCATAACATCCTTGGTTACTTTGGGTTCCTCTACTGCATTTTTGTGTTCTTTGGTGTCTAACAATAGCCGGTAGACTCCCAACAGTGCTTGCTCATTTTCCACTGAATCTTTGTACTTTATACAGAAACTTATGACGTGGTCATTTGTTTTAGTTTGGGGTCTTTTCATCCCAACGCCACAAAATGTCAGTACCAACTTTTAGATGTTAGGCATTGGGAGGGTTGTCAGTAGATGATGGCGTTGCAAAAACATGCTTAACACATGTGTCTGTGGCTTTTTGAGGGCGGTTAAATGATTGAGGAAGTAGCTCCCACTGCAAGGTTTAGATGAGTTTCCCCTCCTCCCCATTGTCGAGGGACCCAGTGTAATGTAGGCCAGTACCAGCCCATGGTACAGTACACCCTGTGTCTTGTACAGCTGCAGGGATGCTGGTAGAACAATGAGCCTTTTCCGATCCACAACAGCTCCTTAGGATCAGCCCTCAGTTCAAGTTGTTTATTCATCAGTGTGTGCAAACAGCGGACAAAGGAGAGAGTGGCCTCCGATATGGGGTCTGTAAGTTATGCCATAGGCCAAGTGTTGGTGAATCCATGATGGAGGTAACACCTGTTACAGTTGTGACTCAGCTTTTTCCTTCATTTTTTAACTTTTTGTGTTATGTACTTTGTTAATGATGTTGAAAGATATGAATGTAGATTTGAGAGAGGGTCTCTGTTAAGTCATTTTCCTGCTTGTTGAAGTCTGTAGCGTTATTGCTTGTTTCTGTTCAGCAACATCTAATATGACTTCATTTTTAGCCATGTTGGACCTAATTTTGAAATTTGTTGAACAAAAAACATTTGTTTCATATTGCTTTAAAAAAAAAAAAAAGTCTGAAAGTTATAGAAGACAAAGTGGATGAATTCTGTTGCCAACCAACCTGTAAATTCATGTAGAGTTGTCATTTAGAGCAATGAATTAATGGATGATGAAAAGATATTTACAGAGAAATAATGACATTTTTGGTCAGATATTTATGTGTCTTAAGAGACAAGAAAAGGAGAACGAGAGACGCGGGTGCCTGATACAGAGTACTGGCGTGACACACAGCATTGACTCATTGTGTGCAACTTTCCTCTTGAATTCTAACTTTCATAATTCAGCTCTGTCCCACCTCTCATCATAGCAGCTTTATGTTGCCGTTGGGCTAGTTTTACAGTTGTCATCAACATTTCCTGAAAATGTTTATCGTGGGTGACCGATCTGAGCAATCTGTTACAGCTGAATACTATTTGGTGTTTAGGCCTGTACAATTTAATGTCATTGTCTTCTCATCGTCAATCTTTTTTTTTTGTCAGGGATTTCCTTTTATGGTTTGTGGTGCGGTGTGAGGAAAGTGCTAATAGATTATACGTTGAACAGAAGATAAGGTTGACCTGTGATGACTCCACTTAAACTGAGAGCCTTATTGTAAAACCAGATATAGTAGATAAGATCTAGTTGGATCAAATATAAAGCCGTTGTACATGCCCACTGTTAGTATGTGCACTTTGCTTTGGTTTTGCCCAGATAATTGAATGAAGTGGAGGCAGGATGCAAGCATGGATTTAACAACAAATCCTTGTTTCTGTGTGTAGTGCAGTGTTATTTCTGCACATGCAGGACTTTAAGAAGTACAAGTGTTGGTCCCGAGTGCTCTCTCTTCGTTGCACGGCTCCCTCAGTCCTCATTGAATGTGTTCTAAGTAGATTTTGTAAGTGGATTTGTAAGCTTCATGTACTGAATGAGCTTTGTTTCCTGTCAAACGGTTACAAAACCACAACAGCAGACTCATCGGACTAAAGTGTACAGGCCACTGTGTTTTTGGCTTTTTCAGTTTGCTTCTGTCATTAATTCAGCAGGGAAAGTTGGATAGGTTTGTGTCAGGGTAAAAAAAAAAACATTTTTTGTCTGCGCTCTTGTCAGCCTGCTGGCACTGTTCATTTTTCTTTTACACATCACAGAATCATCGTTTGCAGTTTGCTTAGAAAGTCTTGTCGACATCAAACGCGCCATGCTTCATTTAAACCTTGATGTCAAGCATAACAGCTTAAGATGCAGAGCAGTCCTCGGAGCCAGAACTACTTAAAGTATGCACTCTGGAGGACTCATCGGCCCATAAATAGCAATATGTTTATGTCAAGAGAATAAGGGTTATGTAAAAGGAATCTAGATTTGCCGTTTTATTGAGTGACTAAAATGTTCTCTAACCTGTTACTACCGACATGGTGAAATGTGACCTAATATAGGTTAAAAACTAGACTCTCAGATGAATAATCCCTAAGAATAAAGAGTGTGAGCAATAAGAGTGTCTCTACAATTTGTTTTCCTGTAAACCGCCTCATCTTAGAGAGTCAGCGTCCGTTTATGAACATGGTGAAAATATCATTTAAAAACCTTAACAAAGGTCTTACTGTTAGAAAAGGACTGTGGATTGCATTACAGTGTACAGGACTCTTTGGTTACCCTGTCTGTCTGCTCGGCTAAAAACACACAGATTGTGACAAAGTGGGATACTGAATAGTGAGATGGTGTGACAGGACATGGTGTCATCAGACCCGAGTCATCATTGGGATTTTGGCAGTGGCTGAATGCAGTCCTGTATTTCCCCAGCTCTCATCCTCACTAATCTGGTTCTTGTTTAACACAGAAATTCCGCTCAGAATATGCCTGTCTTCCACACTGCCCTGGTGTTTTAGAGCCCTAAAAACGGAGAAGATTGAAAATGCTACTTGCTCGTCCATACTGTATGGTTTATGTTTAGTATAAACACAAGAGACCTCTAGAACCCGTATCTGCCACAACGTCGTCTTTGCTGACTCATCATGCTTGTGTATAGGGCTGTAACTGACTGATTTAGTTGTCTGCTCCACAAAATGTCAGAACATGTTAAAAATATGTTGATCTGTCTTCCCCAACCCTTATAATTCTCAAATGTTTTGTTTTACAAAGTACAAACCAAAAGGATTTTCTTTGATATATGGAGCAAAGAAACTTGATTTAGTAGTTGATTAATAATTGCTGCCGTCCTGCCCTTGCCACATGACTCCGTTCCTGGAAGATAACAAATGGCCACTGTAGAAGACATTATGGAAAAATTGGAGGATGTTCATGCACTTGGACTGGCAGGACTCCCAGTCACCGATTTAATGTGTTTGGGTAATTTTGTATTCTAGTGTGATGTAGAGGAGTAGCTCAATGGTACTTCATTGTTGTTTGCCTCCTGGAACCAGCAGTGTCTGCCCGTCTTGTGATTGGCCAACAAGGCTTTCCAGTTATTGTTCTGTTTTTAAAAATATCCGTCCGCATATGGACTCGGTCTTAGTGGCTCACCTTTCCATCCTTGTCCCACACTGGGCTCATCCCATGAGTCCATAATTAGGGTTCGAGCAACAAGGTTGCAAGAACCCTATTGAAACTGGAAGGATTATTCCATTTAGAGTTTAGTACATGTGAGGCACAGTCAGTTCTCTACAATAATTAATGATTGGGCAATTAGATCTTAGCTCAATTGAGCACTGGGTGCAGGCTTTACTGATCTCATCCAGTTTTTGAAGCTGATGCTTTGACATCAAGAATTATGCTGCTTCGATATCGACATATTGACACTCGAATCTTGGCTGTTTTCGCACATTTCCTTGGCATGGAACAGCTTTATTTGACCTCTGACAACTAAGGCAAAGACAATGCACTCATTCTATTTTTTACTTACGTTAGCATTTCTAGTGTGATCTTTTTTGCTCAGCTCATTTTGGAGATGAGCATTTCTACCGCACATCTTAAAATTGAAGTGGGCCCTGTGGTCTGACCTTATTTATATTTTATTTTACAGTGAATCTGCCACTAAATCAATGATTGTTTAATAGTTCTTCTGTTATCTTAAGGACCCCAGGGCATGGACTATTTCCTCATTTTATATAGCATCTCATTTTAATCATGAATTAATTATGTTTGGGTAGGTGCCAACACTTATTTTATCATTCCCTAGCTTTCTTATGTATATCATCTGAGAGCTTTTGGCCAGTGTTGGCTCAATAATAACCCAACATTTATTCTCTTTCCTTCTTTTGGCTTTTCCCTTTAGGGGTTACCACAGTGGGTCATCTGTCTCCATCTTACCCTCTCCCTTGTGTCCTCTTCTGTTACCCCATCACAACATCATGAACCTTCCTTGTGGTCTTCTACCTGCCTGGCAGCTCCATCTTTAACATTCTTTGTCCAATATAATCACTATCTCTCCTCTGCATGGAACCAAACCATCTCAACCTTACCTCTCTTACTTTACGTCCAAACCTTCAGCCTGAGCTGTCCCACAAATATGCTCATTTCTAATCCTGTCCATCCTGCTCACTCCCAACAAAAAAATCTCAGCATCTTCAGCTCTGCAACCTCCAGCTATGCCTCCTGTCTTTTAGAGAGTGCCACTGTCTCCAAGCCGTACATCATAGCTTGTAGGTGTTCCCTTTCGCTGCTATCGGTCTGTCACACATCACCCTTGACACTCGTCTCCACCCACTCCACCCTGCTTGCACCCTCTTCTCTTGTGCACTGTCCATTGCCTGGTATGGTTAAACACATCCACTTTCATTACCTTGCCAAAAAGAAAAACTGAAAACCACCAACTGATTACCACCTTTGAAACTGTATCAGTAGCATGACTCGTGTGTGTGTGTATAATTTCTCCTTAATCGTGGGGCAAAGTTACAGTAATGCTCGTGGAATCTAGCCAACTAACACTGTTGACTGTCTGACCTGTAACCCCGAGTAAATCCTTTGCTTAATGCGAATTTGATTTGTAAATTGTTCCTTGCTTGCATTTTCATCCTTACTCTGCACAGGTGTTTGTGCACAAATAGCTTTCTGGCCTTATACATTGATGCCTGATGTTATACAATGTGTTTACAGTATTGTACCTAAAATGCTCCATTACATTTGTAAACGGTAACTTTTCAGACTACGTGGAGGAAACATAACATAACATCAAATAACATCCAGAAGCATTGCATTCAAATGACTGAACAATGGTATAGTCCATGGGGGTGTCCTTGGCTCACTGCTCCTGCTGGGGGCTGATTGTTGTTTGACAAAGAAAACCATTGGTGATTTTTGTGTCCTTGGATCCTGTTGTACTTCCTTTCTCTCTTCCTCCCTCTTCCTCCCACTCTTTTTCTCTATCTCCCTTCATCCTCTGGCAGCCAGGTCTGTTGGGTTCAGTCGAAGGAGTGTCAGTGTGGGCAGAGCGGGTAGGGGGTGCTACATTTGAACACCGTACTGAAGTGTGAACGTTGCTTCTCATGCATGAGTGTTATGTAAGCCTGTTTCCTCCCCTTCTTGTTCTAGACGGAGAGGTGGTTGTAAATATTTCAGAATGAAGGCAAATTATTTTGCCTTTATGTTAATGAGAGGCAAATTATTAAGTGAACTGAAGTTGTGTAGTCTGTGTTCCTGCCCTCGCACGCATAAATTAGACTTTCAAAACACTGTGGCCGTTCTTTCATCACAACCTTTCTTAGTAACAGACGTTTGGGAGCTCGCTGTCCAGGTGGCCATAATTCACACATTCGCTGGCGCTTGTCCAGGTTCTGATGTTCATGATAATCTGTTGCATAGAGCTGCATAAATTCTACTTGAGCAGAGGACGCAACTACTTTTATAAACTGCAGAGGGAGGGGAAACTTTGATTGGTCAACATCTTATCACTGTAAGATCTTCACAATGTCTGACAGGCCAATTAGTTTACTTTCATTGGTGGGAAAATAGTCTATGGTTGGTGAAGTGGTGATGATAAGAAAGAAGTGGAAAGTGGAAAATAAATGTACCTCTAACACGTTTTATTTCCCACTCCAAGAGTCTTGTGTATGGGATCAGAGTAGGATACATTTTCAAGACTTTACAAAAAAGGAAAAGTCTGTTTATGATTGTGTTCAGTTGGTCCTGTTCAGATGTGGCATTTGTGTTTGTCTCTGGCCGCCTTTTTACACCTCTTATTAGAATGAGTTTTTTTTTACAACATGCGTTCACACGTGGTTTTGACATGCGTCTCCGGGTGTCCACATCAATATTCTATTGCTATCTGATTCGCTGTGCTTAGAGCCACCAATGTATTTCCACTCATGTAGTTGAGTGGAAATATAATATCAATATCAACACTAACGTTCCAAATTTGGTCAAATCCTATTCATTCTAGAGCAGTGTGCACAGCATTGATCTGCTCAATGCCTGCTTGTCTTTCTTTGTCTATCCAGTCACACATTTTTTCTTACCTTTATTTCATTAGGAAGTCACATTTAGACATGAACTGATGATGTACTCAGAACTATCAACTTTTGATCAAAAGAATGTTAACGTGTGACTTGCATGATGTCTAAGTAGTGAGCATCAGGTTACCATATGCACAGGACAATAAACCCACTTGTTTCCACACAGTGTGGGAAATGTGTTCAACTCAAAAAGGAAAGAAACCAAGCTGGGTTTCATTTTTGCTCTCCTGTGTTATTTATTTATCTATTTATTTATGTTTGGATAGCTCCTGAAATACTATGACAACAACCTTGGTTCACTGGCTTCCTTTACGATTCACCCTAGCTACCATTTATGGAAGAGGAATGCTTCAGCTACATAATAATGAGGGGAGCCCAGAGTGTCTCTAGCTCCTGATTCAGACACTAAGGCTTAGTGTCTGAATATGTATGTGTGTATATATAGGAAGATAGATAGATAGATAGATAGATAGATAGATAGATATTTGTTTGCTGGTGTACACATCACAACTACATCATGTAGCTCAACCTGTAAATCTAAGGGGAGCATTTTCGCCCAGCTGCCCACACTCATTGCTTGTCATTGATGAGTGACCACCTGGGAGAGAAGAAATTAAGTGAGAGTTCACGCCCAATCACCATTTTGGCCCGGTGGCCCTTGCCATCATTTTCTTTTCCCCCTCATGAGTTATTGGCTTGTACTCAACATTTTGCCATCAGGGTGCTTTTTCAAATCTTTTATTGTTCTGTACCACCGTAGAAGAAAATCTAATCTTTTAATTCTTGACCTCTCTGGGGAATGTAACCCTTTTCAGAATGGATTTTTGTGATCATTGTGTGTTTGCTGAATCTGAAACAACAATGGACCATGAAACAAAAGTTGTATTTTTATGATTGATAATACCTCCGTTATGATTCAGACATTTTAGGCTTTGTTGTGTTTGATTGGCCTGATTCAGCGTCTTATCACTGTTCAAGTAGCGAGAGAATCAGCCAAACTAACTGACATTTCTGCTTTTTGCTTTTGTCCCTTCTCATGTCCACCCCCCTCTCTTTGGCTTCCACCTCTAGCTTGGCAGAGATGAGAGAATAGCAGACCGTAGGACAATCTATGTTGGTCATCGATCAGGATCCACCAATGATGCCATCATTCCTCCCAAGTTCTGTGACAACAGGATTGTGTCCTCCAAGGTAAGAAGCACCCTCTCTCAGACCTGGTGTTAACACTCACTAGGAAGTGTAAAAATACTTTATGAAACTGTATTGGATCAGACAACGTCAGTAGAGTAGGCTTGCTTTAGTTCATCTTGTGGACAAATATGGGTTCACACATGTAAAAGAATCCAGTTGCATGTGGATTGTGTACAAGACTACTTTGTAAATATGGCTTGAGTGACTGGAAGTGAAGCTGCATTCCTCGACACACCCTTGCGTTCATGCCTGTGTTTCATTTATGATCTTATCACTCAGAGCAGATGTTATTCCAGGTCTGAATGTTGTCTCATGCAAATACCAGGGTTTCACAGTGACTGAATGTCAAGATGAATGTTCCCACACTTTGTTTTTCTCTCTCTTTCGTTTTTTCATGTCGACTGCCTTCAGACACTTTCTTCTCTATCTAACACTTGGACTGTAGAACAAACTGTCGTCCTTTCTGTATCCCTCCTCCCACTGACTGTCCACATGCTTGTCTTCACTCTCCCAGCAGAGGGTGATTATTCGTCTGTCACTGGGCTGAAATGCATGGGTGCTATTAATGTACTAGCAGGGTGGGCAATTTGTTTGTTTTCCCTCTGGGCTGTGATAGATTGCACCCCACTTGTCTAAATGTCACCCCTCAGCCCTGTGTCAGCAGCTGGCTTGGGCATGTGTTGTGCTGGCTAGACTTTTGAATATGAAGGGGTGAAAATGATGGAGAGAAAGACAACAATAGGATTTATATTAGGGGTGCACACCCTTCCCTCCAATGGAGGGATGCATCCCCATGAGCTCTGTTCCAAATAAGCCCAATCCATAAAGGTATCACTGCTTACCCTCAATTGCTATTTCAAAAAAGACCTAAATCTGACATAGTTTATTTCCATTTTCTGACACATTAAAACAAGCATAATTACAGAACTACCTATGTGTTGTTGTGTTTATTACATCGCCACAGACGGCCTAAAGTCTAATGTAAAGTGACACACCCTTGCCCAGGTGCAGTTGAGTGAAAAAGGGGGAAACAGAGATAATCTTGAACTCTTTGTAGCCCACCCAGTAATTTATTTACTTTGCAAAGCCTCTCTAACACTGAGAATAAATATTACAATTTCTCTAATGGCACAAATTTAGTCAAAAAGGAGACAAAAATACTATCAGAATATGTTTTATCTGAGAAGGTTCTTAGCCAGGTTTGTTGTATGTTAAGGACTTTAGCTATAGGCAACTGGCCTTGCTTTAGATAAGTTGAAGCTGTTTTACCTCTGATCCAAGAGGCTTCTTCAGTTCTGACTAACTCCTATAGCCCTCTGAAGGCTGGATACCTTTCTAAAGAGTCATTGAGAAAGGTATCCATTATGTACAATGCAGGTTGTTGAAATGCTGAAATGAGTTCAGGAGAATCTGCTTTAGTTTTTTTTTTTTTAAATCCACATGGAACCAGTGTTTTGGGAGCACTGAAAAGCTATTTTTGGAAAACTGGTCACAGAGTGGGAAAATCTCAACACACCACCCTTAGGTTTTTGTGTTTTCAACCAAAGCGTTTCATTGGGAAAACGATGATGTAACAGTCCCATCTTTCTCTTTCGCTTTCATTTGCTGTCGCAAATCATCTTTGTCTTCTTGTGTTTGGAGTTTGCTAAATGATAACTTTTATTTAATTTCCTTTGGCTTGATTCATTCTGTCTCTGTTTCTGTGACTGTTTACATTATAATGTATACTTATACTTAAGCTTTATTTTTAAGTTTATACACAGCGTGCATGCTTTATGTGCATCCTCAATGTCTCATTCTCCATTTTTCGATACAATATGGCTCTAGTGTTTAGAGGCGTTTATAGTGTTTAGAGTCGTTTGTAGCATTCCTTGAATCAATGTAGTGCTTTATACATTTTAGAATGAAAAAGGAAAAGATCTTACAGGGTAAGACAAGTGGATAAGGCCTCAGTTTCGCCTGAGTCAAGTGGTGAATGAAATGAAGGTGGTTAAGGACACCTGAGAGACACATGAGACACAGAGACTGTTATTACCCTTCTTGTGTTGGGCCATGTTGTTTGTGTATATAAGTGTGTGTACTGAGTAACTGGTTGAGCGAGAGAGAGTGAGAGACAGGTGCAGTTGAGTGTGTGTGAAGCATAAGAAGCTGGGGACCGAGCAAAGTTAGTATTAGCAAAGCCCAAGAAAGGTACTAATATTCAATGTTCTGTGCCAGTGCAAAGAAATAAATGTCCAGACTCTGATTCATCACATTAAAAGACAGGACAGAGATTGGTTCATAGCACATTTATATTGATATGGTTTTAATACACCAACGTATAATGTGTCTTTTATTACAGATTACTGATTTGTATTGGTCTCTTGTTACACGTCACCCCTCATTTATATTGATGCAGAGGGTCCCAGTGCAGATGGGCCTATTAATTGGCTCCTGCCTGTACGTCAGGGAACACAGTCTTAAATTAACCCGACCGTAGTGTTTATGCTCCTCCATGTCTCTGCTCTCAATCATCCTGTTGCACTGTACAATGACCGATCTCTGTCTTCCCACTCTTGCTTGTGTTTCTACATTCTACATCACCTCACCACAGCCACCCCCACCTCTCCACCCCAATCTCATTACTTTCTTTCTTTTTCCTCTCTGGCAAAATGGGATGGATTATTCTGCTACCACTGCATTTCAACACTCTCCCCCTTCATAAGCAGTGCTTTATTGCTCTTTCTCTGTGAACGTGCTTGGATGAGTGTGTGTGTTGTTCACCCCGATACTTTGTTTGGCGGCAGTGGCACAAAGTTGCTTGCGAGATATTGTCGAGCTGTCGCCCAGGGATTTAAGTAGATAATTGTGATGCCGTAGCCCTGATGGTATCGGCAGTCACAGCCACTTAAAAAAGAACAACACATACAGAAACAGTCATCACCTTGATGAATTCTTTTGCTCAGAATTTTGAAGAGATCCAAATTAAAGTCTCTGCTTATAAATAACAGAGACTCCAGCCTACTGATGTTACCTTGTTCTCTTCCGTCGCTCAAACTGAATTCATACACGTAGGAGTCAATGACTATTGAACACCTCTTGGCTCTTTCCAGCAGCAGCAGCTAACACAGTTAAAGAGTAATACCTGTTCATGTGACTTACATGCATGTTTTCTTTTTTTTTTTCACAGTATACAGTATGGAACTTTCTACCAAAGAACCTGTTTGAACAGTTTAGAAGAATTGCCAATTTCTACTTCCTCATCATCTTCCTGGTGCAGGTAAGGACAAGCTATTTCAAAGTGTCTTATTCAGATTACGAAAAACATACACAGGGTATTATGTCAAGGTTTGAAAAATGATGTATGCAAATCTGTTGAGAAAAAAAAATATATATATATTAAGGTAAGAAAAGGTAATACTACATATTCTGGATTAAAAGGCAAGAAGGAACATTTTCCGATGGAAACATTTATATGATAATTACGTCTGTGTTTCTATGAAAGGAAAAGGTCTCGTATAGTAATTAAAAATGATCTTTTGTCATTTTTATCTTCTGTTGTGTGTGTGCGCTATCATTTTCTCCTAAGTGGAAACTGTGAGCTGGCGCTGACTAAAATACAACTCTCCTTTCACGTCCTCTTTCCATGGAGATGGAATCTACCCTTTCTCCTTTTATCAATAACCTAAACTAGTAGAAACAGGTGTGGTGGTGGTGGACCTGGACCTGAATGTTTTTTCTCTAGTTGCATACTGACAGACTTAACTCACATAGTGACTGCCTCCAGAAGTGCAGCAGCATTCTAAACTGACAAATATCAGAGTTGCTACCGTCATTCTCCGTCAATGGCAGATCAGTCGCTGTGTTTATTTTTCCCCTTGGCCTTTGTTTCCACTCGGGGTTTCCACTGCACACGTATCATATCTAAAAAAAAAAATAGCATTATTAATAACAATAATAATAATAATAATATAATAATAATAAGTGTGTTGAATTACTTCTCTTCCTCTCACAGTTATTATATTGCTTCCACCTGTATTTAAAGCCTTTATTTTCCACTCAGTTTGTTAAACTCTATATGATTCTCAGCAAATGGATGCACATTTAAGTGCCGTTTGTTCATCAGCTGAGGAGTTTACAAGGAGCTAATGCAGCACACTTACTGTATGTGGGAGGAAACCACCGAGCTTGTTTGCACCACTCGCACTAAACTGCCTATTGCTGTGTGTGCACACAAGTGTTGTTAGAGTGGGATGCGTGCTGTGTAGATTTTTGTGTGTGTGTGTGTTTGTGTGTGAGAACACAAAGTATGAATGTGCGTGTGCATGTGAAATGTGACTCAGTGGGTGTCCGTGGTTTGCTGATGTTGTTTACCCAAGCTGCAGCGTGGTTGGCATTTCTCCACTAATCCAGCTTCTCTTCAAGCGGCTCCTCATCCTAGCCATTCACTTTTCCTCATGCATTATATTAGGAGAGAGCAGATGAGGGCGGGTAAAAAAAACAAAACAAGTACATATAGTGTGCACTCATTTTACTCTCATATCTCACATACACAAATAAATCCGCTGACGTCCCCCGAGAGGCTTCATGCAAATGGTCTTTCAACGACTAAATGTCATGCATCATCAAACTCTGTTTTATCTCTCTCTCTTTGTCATTTGTGGCCCCTCCCGCAACCCCCCGCACCCCCAAATCTCTGCAGCGTTGCACTGCTGACGTCAGCAGGCAGGAAGCCCTCTGTACTTCTGAGTGCCACAAATAGACACTGGCTGGTATAAAAGCACCACTCTACTATAAATAGCCCTGCGTGTCTTTGCTTGAATTTGATCGAATGAGAAGAGAGAGAGAGAGAGAGAGAGAGGGCAAGAGAAACAGTGACGCGAGACAAATGGAGAGGGTGAAGGGTTAGGAGGATGCGAGTGCCCGCAGCACCGCCCTGGAAGCCCGAGGACCTGCTGTCTGTCACTCACTCTGACACACTTCCTGGCTCAGAGGCTTTTGTGCTGCTCCGCTTTGCTGCCCTGATATCTCACCAGCATATCAGGATCAGCACAGTTCTCCTCATGCTGGGATTTTCTTGTTGAAATGTTCATTTCATGCCAAGGAGAAAGGGTCGTGTTAACCATCTGAAAACTTTCTGCTGATTATTGTGAACCGGCACTAATAAACGGGGACGGGATCGCTGTTAGAGTTAGTGTTACACGGCTGTCCTTGACACAGTTATGTGAGTTCATAAGACGATCCCGGAGTGAGACATTAAAGTGTTTTCTTTTTAGAATCGCCGTTGATGAACAGATACTAAAAAAAGCCACCGCCGTAATTTCTCTTTTTATAGTCTCCAGTTGAACAGTTGCCAAAAGAAACCTGTCCTGAAAGTGCCAAAGACTTATCAAAATCAAACAACGTTCAGGCTGAAAGTTGGCTCTGTGAGTTTGGCCATCTGGCTGCTGCACCAGAAGGACACGCTGTCCTCGGCCCTCTCGGTAGTTGCTGTTTTTCTTTCTGTCATTCGGCGAATTTCATTCCATTTATACCACAAGACATTTGTAAAGGGGAAAAAAAAAATGTGCTGCCTCATTACCTTCCTCTGCCGTTCACCACTTCTCAGGCTTAAAAATGATCATGCCAAACATTGGAGTGCGAGCATGATTGGGGTTAACGTCGCTTTTCTCATGAGACCAAAACAACACGGTATATCAGTGCACCAGCCAGGTGTAGTAAGTGTTTGCTCCACAGTTTTGATACACAGTAGACTCTCATCTCTGGCTCACAGCACACAAGTCGACTGCAGCAGAATTGTTATTTTATCTCCTGTCTCCGTGGAATTGTTAACTACTACAAATATAATGCAGACTCTCCTCTGAATCTGCACTCCTCCAATGTGGTCGATGTACACTAGTCCGTCGCTGCCTTGTAATTGATTTATCCCGTAGTTAATTATAATCACAGTAAAGCTCGGATAGGCTCGCAGCCGACCGCCCTTATACATGCTTGTGTGTGTGTGTGTGTATACATTTGTATTGTTACAGACTGTGCGATCATTGAGCAAGCAGCATTTTTTGTTTCATTCTCAGTCAGAGCACAGGTGAGGAATACACTGGAGATTACTCGATGAAGCATTGCCCGTTCTTACTTGAGCTGATTTCTGTCTGGTAGCGTTTAATTCTCCTGGTCAGCTTAATGTGTCCTGCCTGTGTGAGCTGTAATTCACACTCTGGCTCAGTGGGAAGACTAGCCTGCATTCTGCAGCCTCAGAAATGCCACACTAAATCCGTCTTATTTAAGTCATATTATGCCAACACTCAAGGCCTTTTGTGTACTAGCTGTTCAGCCTTGGTTAGGCTGAACTGTCCCTGAACTGTTTGGGATTACCTGATCACAGGTCCCGTACTTACCACTATTATCTCTACTTAACCCCCTATTATACACAAATACACACACACTGCGTGCCCCCGTCCCTCAAAATAAACGAAATCCTTTGATACCCTCAAAACATTCAGGGAGCAGGAGAAACATCTCGCAAGAAACGGACTACACCCGGCATTTAGAGGCCGAGCCCCGTCTTCTAAACCCTAACCACATTCTCCTCCTATA
This sequence comes from Solea solea, assembly GCF_958295425.1. Lineage (NCBI taxonomy): Eukaryota > Metazoa > Chordata > Actinopteri > Pleuronectiformes > Soleidae > Solea > Solea solea. The sequence goes on from NC_081147.1 coordinate 19,589,863, forward strand.
ACCACAGACGCACACATGTGCCACAGTAAAACATTTGTTTATAAGTGACGTATTGAGTGGCTTTTCAGTTTGAAGGTCACACTGTTGCCCGAGTGTTAACTTGATATTTCTTTTTCCTCCATAGGTGATAGTAGACACTCCCACCAGCCCAGTCACCAGTGGCCTACCCTTATTTTTTGTGATCACCGTAACGGCCATCAAGCAGGTAAGCCGCTGCCACACGAGGTGTCACACAAACTCCTTTTTATTGTTTATTGTCGCTCTCTCCTAACCTGCCATTGCCTGTCCAATTTGCATTTTCCCAGAGACACGCCAATATCCTTGTGTGTGTGTGTGTGTGTGTGTGTGTGTGTGTGTGTGTTAGTGATTGAAAATCTAGCGAGCTGAGAAAAATATTCAGGAGAGCTGAGGCAGTTTGTAGATGCCTGACGCGGAGAATAGAGATTAGCCAAGGTAGTTCATAAAATAAGATAAGATGAGATGATCCTTTATTAGTCCCACAATGGAGAAATGTACACGGTGTCATAGCAGCAGAGACAGTTAAGGTAATCTATGAATGTACAATAAAGAAGTTGACTATTGACTATTAAAATTATAAAAATATAATTTACTATACAAGAAACCAGAATATACACAGTATGGTCTTAATATTGCCAGTGTAAACTAGGTTTGCACTTGTGATATTGCACATGGGATTAGATTAGATTAGATTAGATAAAACTTTATTGGCGCCACAGTGGGTGAAATTCACTTGTTAAAGCAGCTCATAAAAGTAGAAAAAAAAATATTGCACTTGTGTAAAATGACAATGTTCTATTGCACTTGGATGAGTAACATGTCACATGTGGTCTAACGGCAGCAGGGAGGATTGACCTTCGATTTAAGATTTTACAAGCAACAATTCTGCAGTTCCCACAAAGGAAGGGCCAAAGAGGCACAGATAAGTTGGCTGCTTGTTTGCCAAGGCCATTTATGTGAATGCTTTTCACATCTACCCTAAAAACAGACAACTTACTATTGTTGCGTCAAGTGTGACCTGTGCAAAGAACTATAGTCTATACTGCACTGACCTGATAATACAGTTAAGATAGCGATGCACTTCACTTGTTTGTTTTCCAGTTCAATAAAATACACAAAACCTAAATCCAGTGGCCTGTTTTATTGCTATGGCTGATCTGTACACGGAGCAGGTCATTCAATACTGTGGTGATACAGATTCAACAGATCTCAATAACACTAGGGCTGCAACTAACCATTCTTTTCACATTTGATTCATCTGTCGATTCTTGATACATTTCATGAAACTGTCGATCGGTGTTTCCCAAACCTCGAAATGATATGTCTTGTTTTGTCGATAAACTAAAAAACTTTTTATATGGAGCAAAGAACCCAAAAAATATTGACGTTTAACAAGCTAAAAAAAAAAAAACACCCTTCCTTTGTGTTTTGTATTAATGTGCGGAGAGTGAGAGCAGAGGGGTGGTGTCTATTTCTGTGACTGCATTGCTACTACATCCTAGCTTTAGATGTATTGTTTCAGGTTTGGCATTTTTTTCTAAGGTGTGACTGCTGTGTCTTTGAAATATACGGTGGGTGGACTTCCTTCTGAAAATATATGGGATGCACTGATAACACAGGCTTTGAAGTTGGAAACCACAGCGATCTGCTCGACCCTATTATTCAGACTGAAGTGAAGTGTGTAGTTCAACTGAGAGCCGTTCGTGGAATCCTCTCCTCTTCTCTAACCCCCTTCATCCAACTGGTATCATTTCTCTGCAGCAGACTTCTCTCTCTCTCTCTCTCTCTCTCTCTCTCTCTCTCTCTCTCTCTCTCTCTCTCTCTCTCTCTCTCTCTCTCTCTCTCTCTCCTTCCAACAAATTTCCCGTTTACACCAAGCTCCACCTTGGCACACACGTTTGTCTCTTTCTGCATCTCTGCACCATTGCCTCTGTCTCCATCACTATCTTTAAGTACTTATGAAGTATACATTAGGCTTTGTGCCTTACGCTGCTGCAGCCCCATGCATTTTTTGTTTTTGTGTTATTTATTTATTTATTTTTGACCAGACTCAGTATTTTCCGTGGTGCACTGTTCCGGTGCAGTGCTGCTGCAAGATGAAACTAAGTGTAAAGATTGTATTGTACGCATAAATGTTTCCCTGTCATCCGTTATTACCGGTGGGAGCTCCAGTCGATCCTGTGTGTATGTCCGTATGCCAAGTCTTGTCACATTTCATTCCACAAAAACAACATAAATAACCTATTAGTTCATCTGGACCGTAACGGAATTCTGATTTTGTAATGTTGCTGTAGGGCTACGAGGACTGGCTACGGCACAAGGCTGACAATGAGGTGAACAAGTATCCAGTCACAGTAATCGAGGACGGCAGAAGAATACGGAAGGAGAGCGAGAAGATCAAGGTACTTTTCACCAGCAGCCACGTCTATGCGTCACTGGAATAAATATTTCCTTAGAGACGTGGCTAGGGATAATATGCTGGCAGCTTGTCATGACAGAGAGTGAAATTCATGCACAGGGGGAGACCGTGCTCTGTCTACTGAACTGATTAGATGTTCAAACATGCTTGTCTCGGTAATTATTATATCCAGGGTGTTGTATTTTTTTTTTACCTATTTGCAGAGGGTAGTAAAGAATACTTTGAAATCAGTATAGTTATTAAAAATGTTTTATTATTTTTCTTTTTCACATGAACCACATAGTTGTGCCAAAGGCCGACCCGTTCTAAGGGACGCCGCTGATATTTGACATCCAGCTGTCAAAACCAAAACACAGCTGTTCACAGCTGCTGTCAGCACGGTTCACACAATTGTAACAACTGTAAAGTGACCTCCTAGTGTGTTAGGGTTAAGAGCTGAAGCAAACATTGTTTTAGCAACCCAAAGAGAGACGCCTTACTTATTAATTGTCAGAAGCAAAACAGAGTATAAGAATCATAAAATGCTCATAATAATAGTTGGAAAGAAGCAAAAAAAATATTGTGATGTTGAAAAATATTTACATGTTTATTTCCTTTGCTCAGGTTGGAGATGTTGTGCAGGTGGAAGAAGACGAGACCTTTCCCTGTGATTTGATACTGTTGCAGACGAGCCGAGACGATGACACGTGTTTTGTCACCACAGCGAGTCTGGATGGAGAGTCCAACCATAAAGTAAGATTGGGCCGTGCTTGTCTTTGGCTTGAATGACTAAACCTGAAACCTAAGTGTGTTCTAGTTTATTTTCTAGTGAAGTTGTATATTTATTATTTATTTTTTGTTCACATTCATCCAGCTATCTCTGACTCATTGTGTGTTTATGTGAGACAAGCGAAAGCTAAACTTCGCTTCTTCCCTCTGTCCAGACACACTACACCGTGCCAGACACAGGGAGGGATCTGGAATCTCTCAATGCCACCATCGAGTGTGAACAGCCTCAGCCTGACCTTTACAAGTAGGCACTCATCATGTGACCCAAGAAGATTTACACTTCATGAATGCAATGCCTGTGGTTTGTTGGGAAATGGATTAACACAATATCAGGTGGAAATATCCTGAGTCTATTATTCACTTCAACTGTGTTAAGTCGAGCAGTTGTTGTAAGCCACTGTGTGCTTATGTTTCATAGGTTACATATTAGGAATGGTGAAAGTGGGTCTGTATTTCTAGTAGGTTAATTTTTATTCCTCATGTTGGAATCTCAGCCGAGCCAAAAGGAACCTTTGTCTCCCTCTTGGGGCAATATTTTTCACTCAGCCCAACATTTTAGTAGTGTTTGAGATGTGCTAAGTCAGCTATGGCACCAAATGCTTACTGTTGAGACTCGGTGAAACTGACAGCATGCTGCAGTCTAACCACCAGTAATTAGTTGGCTCTGAAAGAACAGCTCTTGCTTTTAGGTAATTTAGTACTTATAGTCTTGTCAAGTAAATGGACTCCGTCTGAATTTCGGTACCTCAAGTTCATTACCACTGTACTTGTAACAAATGCAAAGCTAATATCATATTGACCTCTTCCATACGAGTACAGGGGGCAACGCGAATAAGTGCAGTACAGGCGATCTATGCACACAGTAGGATGTGCCAATCCTAACATGTAGCATACCAAAAGGACGGGAAGAAACGCGGCTAAAAGACTCTACCAGCATTGCCACCTAAATGAAACACAAGTCAAACTCCAAGCAATTATATGAGCATGTAACAAAAATGGCAAAAACAGCCAGCCATACAAACAGTTTGTCGTATGACGAAAACTCCGTGAGCTAAAAGCCAGAGAGTTACTTTCCTTGGTCAAAAATCTCCCAAAAATCAATTTCCTGCTGGAAAAAACGCTGCTTATGTCATCAACCCCTATGCTCAGCAAGTTCCTGGTTGTTTACATAAAGACAGAGGGGTTTTAGAGTGGAGTGTGTGTTCTTCGTTCAATATACTATCTACGGATTTACTTCCTTCTGGTCCATCATTGGTGTTTCTAAGGGGAATTTGGGTGCCACCCCTCGATTCCTCCGACTGTGATTGATCGATAGAGGTGTCAATCATCCCAATCAACCCTTGGGTTACCGAGATATTTGCCCGCGTAACCCCTCAGTCCACTCCACTGTACTTGCAAAGCTAATATCGTATTAATTGTGTGATATTCAGTTGAGTGTGTCTGTGATTTTTTTTTGTTTCAGGTTTGTTGGCCGCATGCACATCTACACAAGTAATCAGGATCCTGCGATGAGGTAAAATCCCTCCTGCGTAACCACCTTATCACTTCAAATAAGAGCAAAATCAAAACAGAGTTGCTAAAGGACTCATTTGTTTACCTTTGCGTCACCGACAAATCATTATTCCATTGATCCTTCATTGTCGACGATCATTAAAATTAAATCAGGCTGGCGTGCCTTTAAGTGACTGCTTCCAGATCTCCCCCACAGGCATTTATTATTGACCGTTTTGTAATGGCCATGTAAACAAATGCCAACAAATGTTCTTCTCAAGAACACTGGGACTGGTTCGCCCAGACTACAGTCATACAGTGTATCGTCAGTATTTTAGAGTGGATGCCAAGCCCGACTGCCAGGTTTACATTTAGAAAATGTGTGAGCGTGTGTGAGTGTGAGTGTGTGTGTGTGTGTGTGTGAGTATGAATGTCACAGACTCTGTTTGACTGTGAACCATTTGTACTGATGTGATTGTGCAGGTCGTTGGGCCCAGAAAACCTACTGCTGAAAGGGGCAACTTTAAAGAACACTCAGAGGATCAGTGGTTAGTCAAATGATATCGCCTTCATTCCAATAACATATCAGTATTAGTGAAGAAGCCTCAGCGTCTATAAAGCAAGTCTCCTCTTTTTCTGCTGTCTGTCTGTCTGTGTCTCAAGGTGTTGCTGTTTACACTGGCATGGAGACAAAGATGGCTCTTAACTACCAAGGCAAATCTCAGAAACGTTCTGCTGTGGAGAAGTAGGTTCATTAAGTGAAGTGTGTTTAAACTCGTTTTAAGTATCTTTGGTGTTCTCAAAACTGATGCCTTATGTTTTCAGGTCTATAAATGCCTTCCTACTCGTTTACCTTTGCATATTGGTGAGCAAGGCCCTTGTGTGTACTACACTGAAGTACGCGTGGCAAGGCACGCCTGGACAAGATGAGCCTTGGTACAATGAGAAAACGCAGACAGTGAAGGAAACCAATTTTGTGAGTACACATTTTTGCGACACAGACAGACTTATATTGTGTTTTAACTTGCTTATTTTATTTTATTTTATTTTATTTTATTTTATTTTATTTTATTTTATTTTATTTTATTTTATTTTATTTTATTTTATTTTATTTTATTTTATTTTATTTTATTTTATTTTATTTTATTTTACTGCCATGCATGTAAAAACCCAGTGTTTACATGCATCTCTCAAACATCACTTGTGAAACCTCTCGCAGTGAAATGGCGGCTGCAGACTTACGGTGTGATACGGTCCATTTCACTGGCTGTTAATCTCCCTGCCCTCACTGTTTGTGAACTGTGAACATGGTGATACAACCTTGCAAGTGCAGCGTGTTTCCTGTTCCTGTTGTTTGTATCGTCTTGGATAACTGATTCCCAAATGAGGCACTGTGTAGTTACTGTAAACGTGATGCAATGTTGTAGGTAGTCAACCTTTACCGCAAATGTTGCCTGCTTGCGTTTAATGTGATTTACAGATTACATTTTACATTTGTTTTCCTTGTCTTTTCTTCTTTTTTTTTTAACAGTACCTAAAGATGTTCACTGACTTCCTGTCGTTCATGGTGCTCTTCAACTTCATCATTCCGGTGTCCATGTATGTGACGGTTGAAATGCAGAAGTTTTTGGGATCCTTTTTCATCACATGGGACAAAGACTTCTTTGACCCAGAAATCAAGGAGGGGGCACTGGTCAACACCTCAGACCTCAATGAGGAGCTGGGACAGGTCAGGCACATGGGCAGCAATGAAATGACAATATTATTTTTCCCCTGAATTATTTTCGGAAATCTTGTAACAAAGGGAACTGGCAAATTCTGTTTTTTTGGAAAAATACTAAACCTAACCTGGATGTCTCAACCTGTCTCAAATATCAATTACACTATGAAAAAGAGAGAGAAAATTGGCATTTTAGTCACTCAGAAGCATCATTAAAACACTTATCTTTACAGATCTACTATTAGACTATTAGCTGTTTATAGTAGTAATAATAATAATAATAATAATAATTGTCTTACCTCTAACCCTGACAGTGTTGAGGAAGATGAGTCGCACTCATTTTGCAAAATGATGACTTAATTTGAAGCTTATGATTTGCAAAAGTGATGCACTGTGATTCTTTCAGGGAGTGCTTTTTTTTCTAATCGTATTGTCCGTCACGTTTCCCCGCAGGTAGAGTATGTCTTTACGGACAAGACGGGCACCCTCACGCAGAATAACATGGAGTTCATCGAGTGCTGCATCGACGGCTTCCAGTACAAGTACCGGGATGCGAGCTCGGAGCTGGACGGATTCTGCGTCACAGATGGGCCTGTGAGCAAACTGCAGCAGAAAGCTGGCAGGGTGGGTGTTGTGGTGTCCCTCCATCTGTTGAAAAAAGTCACACAAGCAGCGACATATGGTCATTAATTTGCTCGCACGATCAGAAAGACCCTTCTTGGGTCACCCGGGCCCAGACTCCTTTGACATGTCAACATATGCACTCAACATGGAAGGGGAGCAAAGTGGCTGCGCGCTCTTGACACGAGCACCTGATACCAGTTACCCTCGTAGACTGTAAAGTCAGACGGTTGTAAATCCTGAGCTTTATCTAGACCTCAGCTACTGTTTATGACTTGTGTGGCTGTAAATGCAATTAATATTAACACTGTTATTGTTAATGTAATACTATTTGTCTTTGTGCATTCATCTAAAATCATTTTTGAGATTTTTATGGCGGTCTGTTTTTACAAGATTTTTTTTTACGGGGTCTGTTGTAACGCAATTTTTTGTGGGGGATCAGTTTAGAGCTGAGACAGTTGATCGATTATTAATCAATTACTAAATTAATCGACAACTTTTTGGATAATCGATTGATCGGTTCTTCTCCGGATAACAAAGAAATCATTAAAAGTTAATAATTTTCGTGTTTGTGGACAAAACAAGACATTTGAGAACATCATCATTTCCAGGTTTGACGAACACCGTTTTCTGACATTTCATGGACCAAACGATTAATCGAGAAAATAATCGACAGGTTAATCGATTATGTGTCCCAGTTGTCAGTTTAATCCAAATCCAGTTTTACTTTGCTTTGGGTTTGAGACATGGGGAGATTGTCCTGTCTTTAAGTCGTCGGAAAGAACACTCGGATCTGCTGGAGACCGCGATGTTTCTTCACGATCATTTGAATAAATACGGCATGCGTCATACTTGATATGCATACAGGCTGGCTACGTCATGACACAGGTAACAATCAGGAATCGGAACTGGCGTATTGCAACCAGCTTCCGTTGGATGCGTTGCGGAGCAAAAAAAGTGTCTCGTAAAAAAAGATTTGCTGCATTTATTTTCTAGTCAAGTTCATGTTGCATTTTTTATTTTTTTTCTTAGGAGAGGGAAGAGCTGTTCCTGCGTGCCCTATGTCTGTGCCACACAGTCCAGGTCAAGGAGCCCATAGAGTGTCATGACCAAGGAGACGGACTGATGGACCAGGTCGATGGCTTAGAGGCAGATGGACAGGAAACGTCTTCCCTGCAGGAGCAGAGGGGCTTTATTGCCTCCTCGCCTGATGAGGTCGCTCTGGTCAAGGGTGCCATGAGGTATGAGATGAGCTATTATGACACTGTGGCCGTTGTTTAGAGAACAAGCATGTCATTTTAATACAGTACGAGTGCGCAGATGGCTCTTTTTTTTTTTTTGTAATTTGTCTCAATCTGCAGGTATGGCTTCACATTTCTGGGTCTTGAAAGTAAAACCATGAAAATTCTCAACAGAGACAATGCTGTCGAAATGTAAGTCTCCGTAATCAATGTTTGTTTGTTTGTTTGTTTTTCCATTCACATGATGCTCTACAGCTTTTTTTTATGTCATGTTCTTTTTTACCTCCCAAAGGTATGAACTACTTCACGTGTTGAACTTTGACCCAGTGAGAAGACGAATGAGTGTAATAGTCCGATCCAAATCAGGTGAGCTTGAGATTACAGTTAGAGCATAGACTGTGATTTAGTGCAGGCCCTCATTCCTTACCATACAGCATTTATATAGAGCCTATATATAGGTTTTTTATTCCCTCCATTTTTTCCCCCCTTTCTGCCTTTAGGTGATATACTGCTCTTCTGTAAGGGAGCAGACTCTTCCATGTTCCCCCGTGTCAGGCAGGAAGAGGTTGAAAGGATACGCATGCATGTGGAGCGTAATGCAACAGTGGGTGAACCTATTTCCTTAAATGTATATCGGAGTTTAAATGTATATATTTTAAATGCCTTTTAAACGATATGTTTTCAAACCGTTCAGGAGGGCTACCGGACACTGTGTGTAGCCTACAAATATCTCAGTGCTGAGGAGTATAATCAGGCAGACAAAGGACTGAGGGAAGCAAGACTGGCTCTGCAGGACAGAGACGAGAAGCTCATGGCTGTTTACAACCAAGTGGAGACTGGGATGAGTCTAATAGGAGCCACCGCTGTAGAAGATCGGTGGGTATTAGGCTCAATGTACAGTATCATAGAATTCGCATGCATGAATATGCAAGTATTTTTCAAAAACCTGGCTTTTTTTTATCTTGCATGTCACTTTTGCACATGATTTTTGCAAAGAAACATTTGATTTATGTTGTTGACCCAGTAAAAAAATATAGTAAGACTCGCACATTTAAATCACATTAAGTCATTCACAATTTTGGCACAAGTCGGCATTAAACATCTACTCAAGAAGAACATTTAAATAGACCGCATTAGTGGCCAACCTTTACACCCACGGTCAAAACAAAGCCGCTGTTTCGCTGTAGTTGCCTCAAAACCCTAACTCTGTTATCTTTCAATGGATTGCCTCAACATTCTATGGAAACCTGCTTTTTGACTTTACTGTGAGAAGAAATGCACATCTTTAAACTACTTGTTTTAGTGACACCCCACTTCACCCGAACTTTTATGAATTCTAATAGCATAAAGCAATTTCTTTTTTATATAACCAGCGTGCATCACAATTGCATCCACATTTGCACAGTACACTCTCTGACACATCTCATTTGTACTTGTTGTTCGTCTCCTCCAGGCTCCAAGAGGAGGCAGCAGAGACCATGATGGCTCTTCAGGGCGCAGGCATTAACGTTTGGGTTCTCACGGGGGACAAGATGGAGACGGCAAAGTCCACCTGTTATGCTTGTCGGCTGTTCCAAAGAAACACTGAGCTGTTGGAACTAACAGTGCGCACACTGGAGGACGGAGGAAGGAGGCGTGAGAAACGACTGCATGACCTCTTGAATGAATACTATAAAAAGGCCGTGCTGGATGCACCACCAGTTAAGGGAGGAGTCACCAGGTTGGGACCCGAAAGTGGAAATTGGACAAAGCTAAATCTTTGCGATGATTGCATGTGAACTCATCTCTCATCCCTGTGTCATAGGAGCTGGTCTTCTACGAACCAAGACTATGGTTTTATTATCGATGGAGCCACTCTCTCAATGGTGCTCAACTCCTCTGAATCCAACTCGAGTCGCTACAAGAACCTGTTCCTGCAGATTTGCCAAAACTGCACCGCCGTGCTCTGTTGCCGAATGGCGCCTCTACAAAAGGCCCAGGTCTGAACAGTCAGTTAAAATGAACATACTACATATTCATGAAAGAATTGACACTTAATAGGTAATTGTATTATTGTTCTTCCTCCCTGTAAAGATTGTGAAGATGGTGAAGAACTCCAAAGGCAGCCCAATCACACTTTCAATCGGAGATGGTGCCAATGATGTCAGCATGATTTTGGAAGCTCATGTTGGCATTGGTAAGAATTCACAAGCTGGCAACAGATTTCCTCTTTAATTCCAAAAATAGAAGCAAGACTATTGTTCCGGTAAAGGCAGAGTGTGTGTAATTGCTTGCTTGCTGCTGCTGTTGTTGTTGTTTTAGGTATTAAAGGTAAAGAGGGCCGACAGGCAGTGAGGAACAGTGATTATGCCATCACCAAACTCAAGCACCTCAAGAAACTTTTGTTGGTTCATGGACATCTCTACTATGTCCGCATTGCACACCTGGTGCAATATTTCTTTTACAAGGTAGGAGGAACAGATGTTAAGTCAGATTTACTTTTTATCAGGCCTCAGGGTAACTACTTGTTCAGGATTTTCAAAAATCCCACTCACTCACTTGATTTGAGGATCTTTTTGTGAGGAAACACAGATTCTCCCTAAGATGTTAAACAGGTTTTTTAGGTGTTCATTGCTCCTACATTTCTGTACCTACATTTTAAGCGTTTGGGAACTGAGGGATTTATTGGATGTCCTTTGATGTTCTCTTTTTTTAAATCCATCTGTGTGAGCCTGTTCCCTTTCTCTTTTTTCTCCTTCAGAACCTTTGCTTCATCTTACCTCAGTTTTTGTACCAGTTCTTCTGCGGCTATTCCCAGCAAGTGAGTATTCCCCGAGGCCCTTAAGTTCAAAGATCTTCTGAACATGAAACGGAGGCGCAGCGTCCCTTGGTTCCACATGTCCTCGTCCTCCTGAATGCCAGACTCTTTCCCTCAGATTGTCCCTACGTCACTGTCCCTGGAATGTTTGAGCTGTGACTGAGTTTATATACCGAGTCTCGGACTACGTGTCACAGTTAAATAAAACTTCCATATATCATGATCTTTTATGGGCATTATGTCACAGATGGAGGCATCTGTATCTGTACTTTTTTCTAGTGCTGTCAGTTAAACATGTTATTAGCGGCGTTAAAGCAAACCCATTTTGACGGCGTCATTGTTTTTTTTATTAACCCTCGGATCAGCTTGTTACGGCAACAACACATTAAACCACAGGACTCGGTCTGCGTTGAAGAACGGCACTTTATTCCCAGCACTGCAGGCTGATACACAGCCTCTCTTATTATTGTGGGGCTCTCACAATAAGAGGAATAACTCCAAACATGCAGGGTGACAGAGATATTGTCTCAATAAGAAAAAACATTTACACAAAGAAAGCCGATCCACTTTTCTATGTCGATGAGAGCATTAAAATGAGGAAAAAATAATGGGGCAAAAAGAAATCAAGGGACATTTAGAATAGATAAAAATGTGTGATTAATTGCGAGTTAACTATTGACATTAATGCGATTCATCGTGATTAAATATTTGAATCATTTGACAGCACTACTGTTATCATGTCACATAGTAATATCCTTTCAGTGTTGCATTGCTCAACGTAGATACTGTCCCTTTTAAAAATAGTTTTCAGTATATCTGGTTGTAAAAGGAGAGGGTGAATATGTTATTCTCCCGTTTCACACAGCCAGCCCCAGCTTGGATGTTTCATAAGTACATGAAACATTTATACAAGCTTGCCTATTTCACATTCTGTACAAGTATGATGGTGTGTGTGAGTTTTGTCCTCTCCATAATATTAACCCCTGGTTGCCCCATCCATTCTCCTCCTTCTCACCAACCCTTCGCCCCTCATTCCTTTCCCTCCTCCTGCCCAAACACTCCCCAGCCCCTGTTTGATGCGGCCTATCTGACGATGTACAACATCTGCTTCACCTCTATGCCCATCCTGGCTTACAGCCTCTTTGAGCAGCACATCAGCATTGAGGTTCTGCTGGACAATGCTACCCTCTACAGGTGAATCTGGAAATCTTCACTTATCTGCACTGTTCTTCAGGGTAGATGTACTGTAGGTGTGCATGCACGCTGAGCCACCTTAGAATATTTATTTTGGGGCTTTAAAAAAAGTTAATATATATATAATATTTTATGGTTGATTTAATTTGCAAATAGATAACATTTTTTTGTTGTTTTAGAGAGATTGCCAAGAATGCCATGTTACGATGGGGACCATTCCTCCAGTGGACATTACTCAGTCTCTACCATGGTTTGCTCTTCTTCTTTGGCGTCCGTTTTCTGTTCAGTAACCCAGCACTGCAAGACAATGGCCAGGTTTGTCCTGTAATTTAACGTTCTACATAATGTGTTATTGAATGTTAAACCCCTGCAGATTGTCACTCGCTTATGCGTCTGTATTCAAATCCAGGTTTTTGGAAACTGGTCCTTTGGAACAATTATCTTCACAGTTCTTATCTTCACTGTTACACTTACGGTAAATATCCTCTCGTCTATTTTTCTTTTGGACATTTCACATGAACATTCAGTGACCTTTTTGTTTTTCAGCTTGCTTTGGACACGCGGCACTGGACATGGATCAACCACTTTGTCATCTGGGGTTCCCTGGCCTTCTATGTGTTTTTCAGCTTCTTCTGGGGAGGAATAATATGGTCAGAAACCAGTATATAGTTTGCCTATTATTTTTCCACCCGTGTGGTTCTTCCACATACTTGTAAACCAACGTGTTCTCTGTCTCACAGGCCGTTCCTGAAGCACCAGCGCTTGTACTTTGTGTTTGCTAACATGCTGAGCTCAGTGTCGACCTGGCTGGTCATCATCTTGCTCATCCTGCTCAGCCTAATGCCAGAGATCCTGCTCACGGTGTTCTGTAAGCCTCGCGGCTCCAACGCTCGACAGGTAGAGTTGAGACACATTTGTTCCCTGCTTTTTTGTACTCTGCTATATTTGCCCCGTGTCAGATTATGATACATTTGATATGACAATGTTTCAAGGGTGTAGATGGTATTAACTGAGAGTTTTAGGAGAGATTTGATGCCATCTAATGGCAATACTGCAGATTCTAATGAAAATGGAAGACCGCTCCCCTGATCTGTCCCTTTTTCAAGCATGCCCGGAAACTAAGGTGGCCTCACATACCAGTTCTTTGTTTATGCCGTAAGCTTCCACTTCAAAACACGAGACACAAGCCGACCATGTCTGTTCAGGCTGCTGTAGAAACACGGCAGCACAAGACGATGGCCTCCGTAAATCAAGGCCCTTGCCTCAAGTACATTATATTCTACAGCTACAAGTCGTTATGTACTTAAACAAACAAATATGTATGGGTAGCATGTTAAATAAACACTGGATGAAAACCTCCAGGTATATCTGCTGTTAGAGCAGGAGGGACAATGAAGAAAGTAACTTCATGTTTTTAGTTCACGACCTAACATACTTTTTATTTGAGAGCACAACTCCCATTTCCTCCAGATGAGAAATTCCCCAGACAAGTTTAGTCAGTTCATTGCCTCCCCCTGAAGCCAATATCCAAACAGTTGTTATCCAAACAGCTGGAAATGTTTGGTGGTATGTGTGTGCTCTTGGGTTCTTTCCACTATTTTATTAATTTGGGAAATGTAGTAAAACCAAACCAATGTTTTGCACATATTCGAGGGGAATCATGCCACAAGATATACCTATTACAATGTATCTGCATTTTTCTGTGAGTGTATTTATATGCAGGATCCATCAGAAATGTACAAAATAATTCCTCTCTATTTTGTTAGTCTAAGTCTTTACTTTAGTTTACTAAGAATGTTTCAGGCCACAAATTTGAATGACATTTGAGAATATAATTATCCCTTTCAACTTACTACGTCTACTCATTTCCAACTTTGTTTTCCTGACAAGTTTCCTCCTACTGACGCTTCCTCTCACTCTGTCTCACCCTCTGATTTCTTCCCTCTCCGTCATTGGACCCGCGTCCCTAAAGATGAAACATCGCCTTCCGTCCTCGGGGACATCTACCATCTTCATGTTGTCACAGACCGCTAGCACTCACAGCTTCTCCTGGAGTGACTGAGGTCTCTCTCGCTCTCTCTTTCTTCCTGTCTGTCACTTCTTGTACTTGAGACTCTTAATGCACTTTGTGTCTGCCGGTCTGGCTTGTGTCCTGTCGTGTCCTTCCTCTCCCACTGTTTGACTCCTTTCCTCTAAACTATCACTCGTCCTGTAGCTTTTACTCTTTCCATTTGATGGCATTGGATTAAGTCAGATGATTCAGATTATTACTGTTGTTATTATAGCAACTGCAAGAGTGCCGTCTATTGTGGGCCTCCCCCCCCCAGCTTTTCCTTCACATCAATGTTTATGAAATTGGGAGGTATTTGGTCAGTGGGGGGGAGAGTGTGTACACTGCCGACAGTGAGGACAATGCTGAAAACATGCAGTCAGTCTTCCATCCTTGTCCACTTGTCTGAGTCGGTCTTCTCCCAGCTGCCTGTGCTGCTCTGGTGCCTGCTGCCTCCGCATGTCCGGTTGGGTGAATGCAGCACGTCAAAAAAACGACTAAACTTACCTGCATGAGGCTCAAGTCAAACCTCATCCTGGATCCTCACCACAATCCCTGCAGGCCACTGCATTTTTGTGTGTGTGTGTGTGTAAGCGTGTGTGTGTGTGTAAGCGTGTGTGTAATATTGTACATGCTCTGTATCATAGCCCTGTAGCAATCTGGAGTATACAGTAAGGCTAGGTATCAAACATTTCAGCTGGACTGAATTCCATTGTCTACGTGTCCAGAGTCTTTGTCTATGTCAGTTCCCCGTGTGCGTGTGTGAGAAAGAGACAAAGTGTGTGTGTGTGTGCCAGCATAGTGATGTGATTGGTGTCTCTTGCCTCACCCTTCCAGAGAAAGCTGGTTCAGTCGAGCGTTGGGGACCTCCAGTCTCCCCGGTCCTCAGCCAGACCCCTGCTCATGAGAACCTTTTCAGACGAGTCCAATACAGTCATTTAAGCAGGTACCAGACCACCTTCAGGCCGTTTAAGCCAATGAACGAACGGCTTGATTCTCCCAGCCGACCTCTCTGGCAGCTCTGGTACCTAACTACGTTTTAACAAGCGAATCAAAGGCAAAATGGCATTCAGATCACTTTCAGGAAAAAAAAAAAACAACAACCCAGTGTGTGTGCTTGTGTGTTGTGGTAGCTGCACTTGGCTGGCTGAAGAGATGCAATTTTTCTATGTCAGTCCTCAGTGGTTTTTTTTGCATCAATATTCACAACTAAAAAATGGTCAAGTTGTGCATTAATTGAATCACTAGATCAAACTCGATACAGTGTTTCAAGACCGAATGCTTCTTTCAGCCTCCCATTGAAATCCAGCTTATATCTCCTGCTGCATGTGCTTCTAAAAACCTAATTTTGAATGTGTTTCATTTAAAGTCCATCTCCTTTTTCTGCACAAAGAATGTCTGTGTGTGTGTGTGTGTTTGTGTTTGTGTTCCATCCGTTTTGCTGCTAAAAACCCCAGTCTGATGCTCGTGTACTGTGTGTAACATGGTGCTTTTCTCAGGGTTGTTTTGTCCCGTGTGCACGATTCAAACCTGTCCATGGTTGCCGTTGACTGCTTCCTTTCTTGTATAATATACTGTATTTGTGAGTGTTGAACTTGGCTCACTGCATGATGTGACGTGATGTGATGCTGCCTTTCCCACAGGGGGTGCACAGAAAATAAACAGAAACCACCTATACAACATTTTTTCAGTTTCAAATGTCCAGAATTTAGCTTTTATTCCAAAACGCCTCTTTTTTTATCACAAGATAAGTCGTTTTTTGTGGTTCATTTGACAAGTCACAAAACTGTTTGGCTTTGTGAGGAAAGAAGATTGATGCAATTAATATTATATTAAGTATTTTTTATTGTGAATTATTATATTAATTGTATATTTCGGTGCATACATTCCTATGAAAATGCTCCTAAACAACATTTGGGCATTTTAACTTGGTGGTGTTTCCTGTTTTTTTTCTTGTCGTGCCCTGCTGCGAATCGGCCTGAATGACATTTACAATATCCTTCCGTCACTGTTGACCACGGTTCGCCGACATCTGTTGCAGCACTGAGAGTTTTGCACTGGCTTTCACTGATTTAACCTGCATTTCTATTCTCCCTGTAGCTGTCAGATCATGGCCGTCTATGGACATCCAGGTAAACCACAGGCAAATTTATCCTCCTCTTCAATGTTTCTGCTTCAATGCAACAGATCAGTAGAAGTGGATGAAATGACCTTACTAATATCATCTTGTCTCTGGTGACGGGGAAATGTTGATCTGCGGCTTTGTATGTTTTTGATGATTTTAGGTGATTTCAAAGTGATTCGCTCTTTCTGTCGCAAGCTCCTAAGGACGACATGGAAGTAAAATCTGTTTTGTTTTTTCCTCTCCCCAGATTGCAGCTGTGACACCAATGTCCTATAAGCACCTGATGGTCGGCGACTAAAACGTCAGCAAGGATCTGAAACAACAGTGACATTTAGCCACAGTCGGGATGGTAGTTGGGTAAGAGCTGATCTGAAGAGAGGAGGAAATGACGAGGAGAAAAAAAAAAAAAAGGAGAGATGAAAATGGATGTAGCAGTTTTTTGGACCCGTGTCTTTCTGCTCCATCCTTCTCTGTTCACTTCCGACAGCTCCTAACACCCCCCCCCCCCCCACGCATGCCTGCAGAGCAGTGCCCCGCACTACTTTTTAAAATATCAACAAAGATGATAGGCATGAGTTTTCTTCATTTCTTTGACTTTTTTTTTTCTTTTTTTTGTTTGTTTGTTTTGTTATAAATACTCGCTTACTATTGAATGCATTTACACATCGGCCTTGTCAGTAGCTCTATCCACCTGCTGTGTTTTAACAAGCAGTTGTTATATCCACTCCAAGAATGGTTCACCTGCATGAAAGAAGGCTCAGAGGAAAAGCTTTACTCCACTGTTCAGACACTGTGTTCTGCAATGTTTTTTTTTTGTTTGTTTGTTTTATTATAAAGACATCATGTTACCTTTCTCAATAATTATAATTAAAATCATGATTATACTTTACAGGTACTACAATTTTCAGCGGTTCTTCTTCACAGGTTCTAGAGAAAATTTGCTCATCAACAGGTCAAAGAACAGGTCACTGAATGAGATTTTTTTTTTTGGGTTTCTATATAATGATTTAGTCTCAATACTTCTTGTTGTCTCTTTAACACTAAGTTTGAGTCTTTTTTTTGAAGATAAGAGAATTTAATGGAGTCTGACCACTCAATCCAAAAAGTGAGAGTATATATTTATATATGCAAGATTAAGAGATAGATTAGAGAAATATGAAGTATATATATGTATGCTGGAAATATTCCGGCGAGACGGAAATCTTCAAAATCTCAGAGATAATTTAAGAGAGTCCAATGAGAACGAGAGAAATTAATATATGTATTGTACTCTATTGTGTATAGCTTAGAGATGTTTGACAGCATCTGCTCAAAGCCAAAAAAAGGTGAACGTGATGAAATCAGACTCTGTCCACACTAGTGTGACCTTAAATTGACAAGTCTGTTTGTCTGTGTGTACTATGAGAAAAAAAAAAAGAGTTAGAAATGACGGTTGTGTTGATGAAAACCAGGATTACATGATGTCGATGTGGTTTGATTAAGACTTTTCTTGCACTATTAACAACGGTTTTCCAGTCGGGTCGATTTTTTGCATACACGGGCACATATCTGCGCACGGAGAACACGCACTCCATCCTGAAGGAGGTATATAAATATACTGTATGTCCATTTCACACAGTCTAGTCTAGAATTTGTCTCGCTGACTCTTTGGAGTGTAAAGAAAAAAAGCTCATGTTACTGTGATGGTCATGTAATTTATTATGTTTTTGGATTGTTCAGCCTTTAACTACTATTATGTGTGTGTTTTCATACATTCCATTTCAACACGCCATACGTTCAGACTCTTAAAGATACTGTTTTTGTAATCCTTCTTTTGTTTTTCACTCCACAAACATATTATTGTCTTTTTGGCATATTTATTGTTCCGTGTGATTTTACTCACAAATGTTATATTTTATTACACAAATCTTTCTTTTTTATTATTATTATTATTATTATTATTATTATTACTACTGTGGTAGAGTTGTCAGCTGTGGCGGTCATTTAAGTTAAGCCTGTGTCACTCCAGCCCTGATGTGAGGCTGTGCCAATCCAGTTTGATCTTTGTCGTGATATACTAAAACAGGCAGCCCCCACATCAACCTCTGAACCTCTTTTTGCCACGTGACGTGACTCTCGCTTAAAGGAATACTTCCCCCATTTGCATTTAGCTGTGTATTACTAGAATAGGGGTAGTATTTTTGAAAAATTGTGCTTCCCAACCCCAGTTTCCCCTAAGTAGAGAAATATCTTCTTTCTCCTTTTTGTTACGTGCCCACCAGTGACACTTGTTAGCATAATTGTCCTGTTAGCATAATTGTTAGCAAAGATGGCGGACACTGTTTACATTCTGGGAATGAGGTGCCGTCCCCCTACGTGTGGGTCTAAAAAGTGCGGGGCTTTCCGAGGCTTGAAACTGCAACGCTAATTCCGCACTTTTTAGACCCAGAATGTAAACAGTGTCCGCCATCTTTGCTAACAGTGACGCTAACAGGACCAAGTTTCACTGGCGGGCACGTAGCAAAGAAAAAAATGAAGATATTAAACTGAGGTTGGGAAGCACAATTTTTAAAAAATACGACCGATATTCTAGTAACACACAGCTAAATGCAAATCAGTGACGTCTTCCTTTAAAACGGAGGAGCCGCTGTCGCTAATCATTGATGTATTGCTCGGTGGAGTTTGTATCGTGATCTTAAACGTTCACCGATTGCTCCTCCAACAACACTGATCCTGTGTCTCACCCCCACAGACTGTAGCCTGACGTATCTGATACAAAGGTTACACAGCAACAATATTTCTCAATTTCTCAGCGCCATTTTCTACTCCGTAAGTTTGTCTGATGTTAGGTTTGTGACGGAGGTCGTTCCCGATCCTCCGCACCGCACTGTGTGCCAGAGGATACCAGACGTCAGAGGATCCGTTGAGCGGGGTTGCCTGCTTTGTTAACTGAAAAACCTTTAAGTGACATAAGAGATGCTATTTTCTTCAAATCTAATGTTTTGCCTGTCTAATGAAAAGCATAAAAGAATGAACTGTATTTTTAATGCAACCTTTTTCCAGCCACTTTTTGTAAGAAAATCAAAACGGGGGGGGGGGGGAAGGGGCACGAGAGGCTCTTTGGTTGTGGATGCTGTCCCTGTGTGTGAGGGGTGGCGGTGGACACCTTCAGACACCTCGGCACTGATGTGTCCAATAGCAGGGACTCCGCCACCTCCAGCCCTTGAGGGCCTCCAGCCTCAACACTTCAAACCTCCCAAGTTGAATGTACCTCTTTGAAACTAGTATATTCAAAACCTGGAGATTTTCCTTAATAAAGCAGACTGTTTTGAAGATAAACCAGTGTCTTATAGTGCTTTGTGATGTTCTTATTTGTCTGTCAGAGTCTGCGTGTGTTTGTGTGCCTTTTGACTGCACTGAGCAGATGATTGCCGCGACACTAATCTGGCTGCGGATCAGGACGGAGTGCCCGCTGCTCTTCCACTGCTCCCTGTGTGGCCTCGCGTCAAAGAGTTACACACACGTGTGTGTAATATTTCTACAGTTAATGACTTCTGATCCATTCATAGCAGCTGTGGGCTGAGCCGGGGGGGGGGGGGGGTGTTGAGAAAGGCAGTGTGTACACAAAGACAACCTTTCATATTTGTTCTTCTGTCTGAATGTGATTCTTGAATGTGAGGGCTGTGCTTCACAGAGGCCAAGCTTGTTGGCGGGGGGGGGGGGTGCAGAGCATTTTCATTTTCGTTTTCTTACAAACAGATTTATTCTCCACTGCACTGTGTGCATCTATGTTGAAGCGGCGGTGGACAAAGTGGGGTTACAGACACAGCGGCCAAGCGACCCAACAATCCAGCCCACTGTGATCCAGTCAGCGATATACGGACAACAAGAGGGAGTGTGAAGTGAGAGGAAAAGTTGGGAGGGAGTTGGCAGTGTGTCAGCAGCAGACTCTTGAGCTGTGCACAGTGCAGCGCTGACGCACCAAAAGCTCACAGAGTCAGGGAGGGGAGGGCCAGGAGGAGCAGACAGCAGTGGCCAGATGGAGCCTGGTTTTGTTTTGGAGTAGCTGACTGCTGCTGAGAGCAGGGCAGTCACTCTGCACGAGTCTGTGTGTGTGTGTGTGTGTGAGAGAGAGAGAGAGAGAGGGGAAAAAGCAACATCACACCCAACAACAGCACGGCAAACTACTGTCTTCTTATGTGGACAGGACCTTTCATGTAGTTCAGTGCTCAGTGTAGTAGAGCCTCTCTATGCAGCTCAAGGTCGGAGCAGGAAGATCCAGCCGGAGCCTTGGGGAACTGTCCCATCTGCATCCTGGGACCTGCAGATGCAGGTGGACCTAGATTCCCCATCGACCACTCTATATGCAGACACTATGGAGGGAGCTGGTTACTCTGAAGAGGATGTGAGGCCTGGACTGTGAACGACAGTGTCACGTCTCCTAACCCTGACTGAGTCGAGGGAATGGGCCCAGCCTCGCTACAAGAGGAGAGAGAGACCAAAGAGGAGATGGAGAGCTACCACTGCCTTCTGCAGGCCGGCTCCCAGCTTCAGAGCACTCTGCAGCGTGAGTATACACATGACTCTGGTCGCCATTTTCACACTGTTACTATATAATGCTGTATATCATATACACTGTTTTCACAGCACAGTGCAGTGCCGCAGAAGTCCATTTAGGATGATTTACAGAGCCATTACAGAAGATAACGGCACGTGATATCTTTTGCTTGTCAGTGTTATTGATGGACCTGCAGCTTTGCTACAAATGCAGGCCACTGCAGGGATTATGGCAGCTATTTTAAGGCATTACATCACAGATGGATATATATGTATTCCCATAGTAATGATTTTGTAGCCTGATAATCTGCAGACTGTGGGTTATATAGATCAGTATGGGGCAGTGACGGGAGAAGACATAGAAACACAATGGGAAGTTAAAAGAATAATGAAATACCAAATTTGCAATTGACCTAGTATTGTACATATCTTATAAAAAAACCAAGTCAAATAAGTAAAGAAAAGTGGGTCATATCCCCTTTTTTTTGTTAAAATAATAAAATAATCATGAAATCCATTTAAAAAAAGACTGACACACACAGACTCATCGTTTGTCAGTCGTCGTTCTCGGGGGTTATCTTGCAAAAGATCCAAGAAACCGGAGAACGACGGCGTGCTGATGAATAGAAACGTCTCCTGACGTGACTGATGGCTCTTTGGAGCAGCGTCCTCCTCCAGAGGCTAATGTGATTGAGTCGGGATCTTAGCAGCATTGAGCTTTTGTTTAATTTATGAACGTTTGCTTCTCGGTGTCTCCTGTGGGTTCCTTCTACCCTCTGTAGTCGGGGGGTGTGGAGCCAACAGGGACAGCCAGAAAAAGGCCACACAAGGTTCTATTTATACCAGGTGAAGTGTTGCTGTTGTGTTTTTTTTTCCTTTATGAGATGTGAGGGTTGTTCTCTACGTTTGTCCTAATCTGCCCACAGGGAATTCAGTGGTGAGCACTAGCAACCCACCAGTAACCACAAACTCATCATTTACTCCACTGCTCTCCCTGTGCAGTCTGCTCTCTGCACCTGTATGTTCTTTTCAACATTGCATAACTGCTCCAACCTACTGTGTGTGTGTGTCCATATGCTGTACAGCTGCACCGTGGATCAACTCACCAGTTCATACGATTACAGGACAACACCAGGGGTGTTCAACTCATTTTGAGTTGTGGGCCAGACCAGTCAAATAATAGCGTAATAACCTATGAACAACAAGCACTCTGAATGTTTCCCTTTGTTTCACATTTAATTATCTTTTCTACAAAGCAAACTGAAATTTCTTGAGAAAAAATAAGTGTTTCAACAATATTCTAAGTTTATAATGGCACAAAACATTTAACTGTAAAATATAACAACTTTCACAAATCCATTCTGGGGGCCGGATTGGACCCAC
This sequence comes from Solea solea, assembly GCF_958295425.1. Taxonomy (NCBI): domain Eukaryota; kingdom Metazoa; phylum Chordata; class Actinopteri; order Pleuronectiformes; family Soleidae; genus Solea; species Solea solea. The sequence goes on from NC_081147.1 coordinate 19,612,226, forward strand.
TCGAGGGCCAGTTCTGGCTCGCGTGCCGTACGTTTGACATCTCAACACTTCATTCTTTTGTTTACTTTGTTTCAATCTATTCCTCATATTAGAAGTGTGAACATTTGACGACTATGTCATTCTGTTATGAGTTCCCACAAACACAGTTGTTGGTAAAAATCCACAATTTCCTTTTCCAGCCTTGAGTCTAATCCCCTTAGCACTGAAAGCTCTGTTTGGCAAAATATCTCGTGACCTAAAAAGCACGTGTGAGGCTAGACCTCTGTGCACTGTGAACATGTTTGTGTGAATGAGGGGATTTCTTTCCGTCTGCTTTTTAAATCCTTACCTAATCTCAGACTGAAAGGATGAAATATCCGTGCTAAGATTGCCGTCATAGATGGTGCAATACTTTTAAGTAGTGATCCTTTTATATAAAAAAACACCCCAGCATCATTTAAACCAATCACTGTTGAATGAAATGAATAATATCTAAGAACCTAATAAATTTGCATGTGATCCACAATGCTGTAAAACAAGGGTGTCAAACTCAAATACAGAGGGGGAAATTAAAAAAACTGTGTCCTCTGCTGTATTTTAGTAGAACAGCACATACAGGCCTGTAGTCACATGTATCTTCACTGGTTTCTGGCTCTGTGTTTTCACAAGTCTACATTTTATTTCATTTATTTTACTGGGAGTCAGTGGAGGAAAAAAAACAAAAAACAGGAAAGACTTATTAATTATGTCATGGGCCGGATATAATTGCGTGGTGGGCCGGATATGGCCCGCGGCCCTTGAGTTTGACACCTGTGCTGTAAAAGAATAAAACAAAAAAGCACAGGAAAGTCGATGTTCTTTGTAAAAGCTGAGTGTAATGAGGTTGCAGTCCTGCATGTCATGTGTTTTATTGTGATTCTGAAAGATTAGGACACAAGCTTGGAGGTATGATTGAGATTCAGTGTTATTAGACTATTATTTATTATTATTTATTATAAACATAGAGCTGTTTGTTAGGAGAAGATGAAGATGTTACCTAGTTTTAAAGTTGGCTCCAAGAGTAACATCTAAATTGAATAATGCAGATTATTCAAAGAGAGAGTTCACGTCTTCCTGACTCAAAATCACTGCCCTTTTTTTGTTTTAGAATTTAACCTGGATTTTTGTCCAAGAAAGAAGTGATAAGAAGTAAGATATTTGTGCCCTTGTCTGTTACGACACATACTGTTTCATGTGCCCTGCATTGCTCGATGTACGTAGTCTCGGCCCACGAACGACTAACGTTGAGGCGTAATTACAAGCAGTGTTGTGGGCACTGCACTGCACACAGTACTCGCTGAGATTCCAGGCACAACAATGAGCGAGTGAGTAACTTAAAGCACGAGAGAGAGCAAATCACGTGACGTCTGGGAAATGCAAATTCCAAGATCTCTCTCAAGGCTCACCAAAGAAAATGACAAAGGCCGGGCTTGACCAAGATCCCAAGGACAATCACTCGGAATTGGTCCTTGAATTATTTGATGACAACCAAGGTGTGGGAACCCTGTCTAGTGTATTAGGTTAAAGGTCATTAGACAGATGAATAGAGTGTCATCTTATCTTCAAATAAATTCCATATCTCATTTGCAGACTCCAGGGAACTTCTTCACTGTTCTTCAAACTGTCAGTAACATAAACTCTCAAACAGGAGGGAACTACAGAATAAAAAGCATTTCTCATATTCTCTGTTTAACTTTAGCTGTTCAGTCTTTGTGTGTGTGTGTGTGTGTGTGTTGTAATCTAACTTATAGCTAACTGGCCACTTTTTTAGGTCCACCTATTTAACTCCTCCTTAGTGCAAATATCCAATGCATTCAGGCCAATTGGATAGGATATAAAAAGGGGGAAGAAAGTGACTTTGAACGTGATTGACAAGCTCTCAGAAACTGCTGATCTTTTGGGATTTTCACACACAGCCATCTCTAGGTTTTACAGAGAAAAAAAACACTTTGCTTTATTGGAAAAAAACCTGATTGATGGACTATGCATAATTCATTTGGCTTTGTATTCTGTGACATTCAATCGTGCGAGGAGTTGCTGGTCAGGCAGAGGTGGATGAGGCCCATCTTTAAAAACTTCAAACGTTACAGTGTTCAACTGCAATGTTTGCACGTGTCTGTCCTTTGCTTTTATCTACAGTTTTAATCTTGACCATTTTTACCATCATTTACATCTCACCCTAGCCCTGACAGTGTTTTATATAAATACGTTTGCAGCATAATAAACACGCATGATATTGCCTTAACCTTCATGGAAAATAGACACGATGAAGCCCTCGCTTCCAGACAGTGTCGTGGTTATATAAACCTTCCAGTGCGACAGTAACTTTACCCTGCGTGTGCACGGATCATCAGCCTTTGGTCGCTCTGTTACAGACACACATGAAATATTTAGCACATATCAGTAGAGCTCATTATCTGGTGCCCGTCAGGCCGACTGCAGCAGACGGATGTAAAACAACACCTGCTCAGTTCTTCCTCTCGTTCCTTTGGTTTCAGTCCCTTTTTTCTGTCTGCGTTTTTTTATTTCTATCTGCTTGTCTTCATATTGTATGGTTGTATCCACCGTTATGGATGATGTGATGATAGTGTGGGAGTGTAATTTTCTCGTCTCTAAAAACACATTTAGTTGGAAATATGGTTTTACCGAGTGTGTGTGTCATTTCAGTTCCTTTACATCTAAGGTTGATCATTACTGTCTGGAGACGAAAGCTGGAAAGTTACACTCTGTGTCTCGCTGTCTTGCCTTGTTACTGTAACTTAACATTAAGAAAAACGCCTTAAGATGCCCCTTAACTCTGAGAACACAGAGCCTTTCGGCTATGTTTAAACGTACAGTACATACAGAGGCTATAAGAATGTGCAATATAGAGTGTCATCAATCTGATGAAAAAAAAATTGAATTCTCGCAAACTATAAACACACGTGAGTAAAAAGTACAAAATGTTTAAAATCGGAGTGAATTTGTGAAAAGACCTGTGCTCTATTTTGTAACTTCTACACAATCATCGCTACTTTATATCACTATTAAAAATGCGATATAAAATAAAATCATAACTTTGACTCAATAACACATAAGAATGCATTTTGTAAAGCCTGATTATGTGAGATAATCAGTGGATCCGAGATACAAGTCTCATTCCCACAACAAAGGAGGACATTGGGGTTGAGAAAGATAAATAAAATTGACAAAAAGTCAACGTCAAAGTCACTTCCTGCAAAGAAAATAAAAGCCCTACACTGCCTTACACCTATACTTACTACAACAAGTTTTATGAGTAAAAGATCTGGAAAAAAATCAAATAAAAGAAAAAAAACTGGTCAGAGTGTGAATTAAAACATCATCACGATTTTATTTTTATTTCTTCATTCGACCAAGTGGAGTGAGTATATGCATCCTGACCATGGAGCCAAACAGGGACAGATATAAAACTGTCTCAAACGTCACTGGCTGCTCAATAACAAGAGAGACGTACTGTACGAGCATTTATCAGCGACATAAAGTCAGTGTACCCAATGAATGAGATGCCAGTAAACTTAACAACATCACTTGTAAATGATCTGATATCTTTTAATGTCAATGATGTCATTTTTTTCCTTGCCCTGTGACCATGAGCACGTGCAGTAACAGTAAGATACGTTCACACTGGTTAAGTTTTATTGAGCTTTAATTAAACTGTAAAAAATAGACTGTAAAAAAGGTGTTCAGATTGAAGCTGCTCTGGGGGAGACTCTGCTGGTTGCAGACAGAACTCCATACTTGATGAGGTCTTTCTCAATATTACATGATGCAAGTTTTGTGAAATGTGTTCCCATTTCCAGGAAAATGGATGATTAAGTTTGTCACATATGAGCAGACACCTTTGTGACTGACAGCTGACAACGTCTGTGAACTTCTGTGGTTGCGAAACGTCCTTTAGGCTTCTAAACAGGAACAGGAAAAGTGTAGTTAAAATGTGTAAAACTGAGATGAATTGGGAAAGCATCCATAAAGGGTTTGAAACCGACTGTGTATTTCTTGTGTTTTTTGCTTGTATTTTGTAAGTTTCAATTTAGAGTTCAGGTTTTTATTATTTTAGCATCGACTGGAAACCAATTGTGATGTCACGCATAAGAATCTGAATTCCTGTTTTTCTGTGTGTATTTTGTGTCTTGTATTCTTGTCTGAAAATTTGAAAATGTAATTAAAATGTATAAAAAAAAAAAAATTGTTTTTGTTGTCATGCCACTGTAACGGTGTATAATCTACCCCCTCAAACTATAGTCTGTTTATCGCCTTCTAGAGGTCTCAGTCCCTGTGAGCTTGCAGGAGGTGGGAGGATATATAGAGAAACAGGTGGCATATCTCTCAGGTGAGGCCTCTGTGTTTTCCTTATTTCAAAAATCACAGCTGCTGTTTGTCACATGTGAATCTGTTGTGTTGAGTTTGTGACTTCAAAGCGCATCTGCTCATAGTCTCATGTCTTTATTTCCAGGGGGCCGTGGGGAAGACTCCAGTGTCATCATCACTCTCCCCGAATGCTCAGCTTTCAGTGACATTCCAGAGGAAGCTTTAGCCAAAGTCTTCACGTACCTCACTCTCATTCCTCGGTGTGTGCCGCTTTATTTATTCCTCTCTGACTCTCTCTCTCTCTCTCTCTCTCCTGCTTCCTTTCTGCAGTGCGCCAAAAAAAAATTGTATTCTGATCACAGCTGGCCTTCACTGCTCCTGTGTCAGACGTCCTAGTGATGCCCTCTATCTATCTATCTATCTATCTATCTATCTATCTATCTATCTATCTATCTATCGTACATATGAGGCTCTTTTTCCCCCTAAGTTGTTAAATAAGTTAAAAATAAACACTGTATGTTGCTGACCAGTCAAATGTTCCTGTCCTGGTAGCTTTTAATCAACATACTCGTAATAAATGCACAGAACGACGTTAAGTCTTTACACGTTGCCCTAATTTGTGTTGCAGAACAAGGCAACCCGGAGTCAAATTTATCATCATTTTAGACCGAAGACTGGACACATGGGCATCCATCAAAACTGCACTTGCCAGGATAGCAGTGAGTTTCTTTTCATGTCATCACTATACCTGCTAGACTGTTACGACAAATCATGATCACTGTGTGAGCTACAGCAGACTGTGGTGTTTTTAATGATGTGTTGCTGTCCATGGTGCTGAAAAACCAAAAAAAAAAAAAAAAACAACCAGCAGCACCCACTGAAGTGAATGGTTATTCTTGTTATTAATAATACCTCAACCAGAAACTGGTCATATAAGATCATATCTATATCATATCTCTGTTTCACACACACGTCTTTGGATACAATCATTCTTTTGTTTGTATTATTAGAAATTGTATGTGTGCACCCTCACCCTGCAATGTCCTGACTTTCCACTACCTTGTTGGAAGATTATATCTACAATCATCATGTGACCCGAGTCCTCTTCTGTGTGATGTCTGATTACTCGGTTTTGTTTTTTTTATTGCTTTGTTCTTGTTGATTGTTTTTGTCTGAGGTTTTTATTCTGTATCGTTATAGGTGTTTCGTTGTTCTGCAGAATGAGAACCTGGTGTAAACCTGTTTTAACTGTATCTGGACAAATGAAACGATAAATTCAACACCTGATGCAACGTTAATAACGGGAGAATAATGAATAAGATTCATGCTAGATACATATTAACTCATCCTTACATTCTCCCTGTCAACCTTTTGCTGAGAATTCAGTGATTTACTGACACAACCTATTGTGTGTATTATCACATTCGATCCACTGCTGAGAAACATAACACTTGGTGCATATTTAATGCAGATTTTTATAGAAATAGCTTTGGACAGTGGCAGGAAGTGTCAACAGTCTTCCTCACTGCACCTTCACTCTGCACACACACACACACACACACACAAAATCTATCATTAATCCCCAGAAACAACACCAGACAGGATTGTATCACAAGATTAAATTCTCTTTTTCTTCCACTTCCATCCAACACAAATATCGACCATTTTAAATACCTTCTAAATCTGACATATCATGGACACTAACATCATCATCATGATGTGATATGATATTTCATCTACTGTGTATTTCCTTCTTGTTCCTTAGGATCCTTTATTATACTACTGTTTATTTTGTCTGGGGTATAAAAGTATAATGAGGATGGGATAAATAAATAAAAATAAAATCCATAATGATAAAAATATGAAATACAATGAAAAATCCTTCCTCTATCCCCCCTTCATATTGTGTATACTTTTGTTTTCCACTGAACCTTGTGTATCACTGCTGCAAACGAATGAGTAAGCAAAAACCGTGTGATGACGCGGGATGCTGAGGAGAGGAAGAGGAGGAGGAGGAGAAGAAAGATTGCAGTCAGCGCTGCCTCTCTGCAGGCAGCAGCAGCAGCGGCGGCGGCGGCAGCAGCAGCAGCGGGTCTGCGGCTGTGTTCAGACCAGCGGCCGCATGAGGGAGCTGCACACCTGAGCTTTACGCACCAACTTCCCACCGGACACACGGGGAACTGAACACTTATATCCGACCATGTCTTCCCACACCATGGCTGACTGCTTTTACCGGCGGGGAGTGCCGAAGATCCGGAGGAGCCCGGTAACGAACTGCTGAAGAGTTTAGGGAGAAGTTTTGTGGTGGGGGAGGGAAGGAGGAGGAAGGGGGTGGGGGAGGAGGGCGTGTAGAGAGTGAATGCTGCAGTGTCTGCACTGCGGTGTCCCGCGCACTTGTGCTTGGTCATGCAGTGGTGCGATGATACTTTAATGACACACGTGTGTCTGTCGCTGTTCGTCGACCTCTGTGCGGGATCGCAGGAACAAATGAATGTCAAATGTCGCGCCGCTGTCACGTGCGTGCGGGTGAAGCGTTGGCATCAGAAGTAGCTGCTGCAGGCAACATCTGCACGAGGACAGTATAATGTATGCTCCATGGGAGGGAAATAAAAAATGAAATGTGTCATCAGAGGAGTCTGCCGCTGTGCATGTTTACGCCTGTGTCATTTACAGTGTTGTGTGTCTCGTGCATGAAGCCCACATGGTCGCACAATCGTTACCTCGCACAACCTGAAGTTGACGTGTGCAGACGCTGTAGAGACTGAACATTGAATCCATTAGGCTGACACTAATCTACTGAGTGACAGACGAGCTGAGAAGTCCAGTCCATCCCCTGTGAATGTGCAGATGTTGGAATGTGAATCAGAGTGGTTCCGTGGTTTCCACCCATGGTGTAATTGGAATGTTCTGTGTACATCCAGTTATAAATCTTTACCATGCCTCAGTCCAAAATGTTCATGAATGTGACCGTGACCATCTTTTCCGTCTTCAAGGCTTCCTTCCCTGGGAACCTGCACCTGGTCCTGGTGTTGCGACCGACCAGCTTCTTCCACCGCACTGTCACTGACCTGGGCTTTCGCTTCAGCCAAGAGGACTTCATGCTCAAAATGCCAGTAAGGCAACTCCACACACAACACACACGACTGCTCCTCATTTATGTCACAACCCTCATTAAAATCCTATTTGGCCTCCCTCCAATAATACAACTGGAGCTAACTAGTGACATTTAGCCTAGTTATGGGGTTTCCAACCAAGATGTCACTGCTATCTCCTGTGATTATCCAATTATAACATTTTAAGGATGTTCTTATCGGTTCTTGGGGGCCACCCTCTTGGCTCAGGGGCCCCTGGCAGCTTCCTGTTTGGCCTACCTGGTTGCAGCTGAAATCTACCTCAAGAACAACAACTATACAACTATAATTTTGAGAAAAATCAAATAAAACTCTTAGAAGTTGTTTTTCGTGAGTGCTCAGCTGTCTTGTGTCCGTACAGGTGGTGATGCTGAGCTCTGTCACAGACCTGCTGCACTACATCAGCGAGAACCAGCTGACGTCAGAGTTCGGAGGCACCCTGGACTATTGTCACAGCGACTGGATTGTTCTACGAACGGTACGGTATCAGTTCGGAAACTCTTTGTTTGGTGACCTGATGAAAAGCTACTGATATAGAAATTCTGCAAATGTGAATGTAAAACCTATAGAAGTCACATTTAAGGGACTTTTCTGGAATCCACTAAGCTTTGCATTGAGCTGCAGGTTGGTCACCCTCTTTAACAGAGTGTTTTTTTTCTTCCACTACAGGCTATTGAAAGTTTTGCTGTAACAGTCAAAGACATAGCACAGATGCTTCAGGGCTTTGGCACTGAGCTGGCAGAGACAGAGCTGCCAGACAAAGGGAAAGCCATCGAGTCTCTGCTTGAACTCCAGACAGAAAAGTATAAGAAACTCAAGGTAACGATTCCGATGTTTTCACATCACAGGCGTTCATTAAAAAATGACACAATTTAGCAGTCATTTATGAATAAGTATCACAACATTATAACATTGTTTACTTTACTTTTACCAGGATGCAATTAGGTCCGTGTCAAAGGAGGGTCGTCATCTTCTCTCCAGCCTCGAAAGCTCTGGGAATGAGGACGACTCCCACTGGGATGTGAAGCTGGACTGGGAGACAGTGCAGAGGTAAGACACTTTACAGCAGCCAGTGTCTTTTTTGTTCTTTGTTCTTTGAAACTATTAAATAATAATAACAAAAATGTGTTTAATGACCAGTTGAAATCTCCCAGATATTATAATGCTAACATGTATACTGTAGAAGTGGATTCCTCCAATACTTTTCTGATTTCTTGACACATGGCTATGGCAAAGTCCCATTTTTTTTAGGCTTCTCGCGCAGCTCCGAGACATGGAGTCGGCGTTTGACGGCTTCTTTGAGAAGCATCATCTGAAACTTCACCAGTATCTGCAGCTACTCAGATACGAGCAAAGCTTTCAGGAGGTACAGACTTCACATCAATATATATCCGCAGACATGTTGATTCTGTGTTTTTAAGTCCCAACTGCAGACCAGTTGTGGACTGTCATGTCCATTTTAGCCCACATGTCCCTCTGCATAAGTGGAATTAACATTCAGGCTCTTTCAGCACTTTGAAATCTCATTTGACTGATGTTAATACCAGGTGTGAACACTTTAGACTCTGTGTACTGTGTATCTGATGGTATACACTTCCTGTTTAGATGGAGTTTTGTCTGGAGCACCTGGCGGCTCAGGAGAGGGAACTGACCGTATCCGTCGACACTGAGGCTCAGGCGGAACACGCTCTCAAAAAGCTGGACAGTCTGGAGTCCAATGCACAGGTTAGTGTTTTCTCAGTTTGGCTGTCAACATCTGGAAATAAAAACATTGATTTGAACCACATTTGAATTCAATCTGACTGTGTTTTTCTTTTTTTTGTTTGGCTCGACCACCAGGAGGTGGTGTCTCGTGCTCAGATCCTCATCCTTCATGGACACCAGCTTTCAGCGAATCACCACTTCGCGATGGCCCTCATCATGCAGCGCTGCAACGAGCTTCGCCACCACTGTGACACACTTACTGCTGCTCTGAAGTCCAAACACTCTCAGCTTCTGCACACACACCAGCTGCTGCTTCACCTCGGTCAGGTACTGAGACATACATACACACACACGTACAGGTGCGCCGTGTAGTGATAGTCATATAAAGGTCATAGTATCAGTGTTAGCGACTGGATGTGATGATTTCATGAAGACATTTTCAGCTCTCATCCAAGAGGCTGAGGACATGTGAAAAAAATGACATCTGCCAGATCCCCTTTATTGCCCTTTTACTGTTACCTCGTGAGTACACCTGAAGACATGTCTTACCTTGATGCAAAAACATCCATAAAAGCTCCACCACTTTATTTAAAATTCTACGCAAGAAAGATATATGACATTTGGTGTGTGCGTGCGCGCGTGCAGACACACACTCATATACACGCTTTAGTGGGAACCAAAGCAGGTAAATGTTGCTTCTCTAATTAAAGGAGTCCTTTATCAGTCCCAGTCTCTGCATTTATCCCATCCACTACTAGGATGTACCCCTGCCCTTTTTTGACCTGGTGGGGCTTCAAACCACCAACCCTCTGGTTACAAACCAAGTTTCCTTTCCACTTGGCCATGGGCTGCCCAACGTGGCCCACATGTTTGTTGAACAGGTGATTTGAACACCAAACACCTACAACACTCTCCTCCCAGGAAACGAGCTGAAACGATTCATCGATGATTATTAATCGATTACTAAATTAATCGACAGCTATTTTGATAATCGATTAATCGGTTTGAAGCTTTTTTCATGATTTAAACAAGATTTTCGATCTTTTAAGCTTCTTAAATGTGAATATTTTAAATCATTAAAAGTGAATCATTTTGGTTTGTGGACAAAACAAGACATTTGAGAACATCATCATTTCCAGGTTTGACGAAAACCGATCAACATTTTTTAAGGTTTTCTGATATTTTATGGACCAAACGATTAATCGAGAAAATAATAGTAATCGATTATGAAAGAATCGTTAGTTGCAGGTCTCAATGTATCCTCATGTAACCACAGACATGTCATGTGACCTCATCCTCTCAGGCCCAAACATGGTGTGATGATGGAGCGTATTTGCTGGCCAATCAGCTGGTAGAGAACTTTCAGTCTAAGGAAGTGGCCCAGGCTGCTTTAAGGGATATCGAGAAATTCCTGGAGGGGGCGCCGTCGATACTGAGCTCAGGACCGGACGTCTTGGCCATTGAATATGAGGCGGTCATCACACCTAATCTGCAGGTCAGATCCCCTAACTCTGTAACCATATGGTGATGGACGTCCAACGTTCATTTGTTCCACAGTATCAGTGACACGAATACAAATCTGTGTCCTACCTCTCCGTCAGGCTCAGATTGGGAAAACGTTCGAGAAACACGCCGCGGTGCAGCAGATGGTCCAGAGCCGACAGACTTGTCTGAGGAAACAGGCCGAGAAACACGTCCGACCCGTCCAGCTGGTGGCGCCCAGGTCGGAAAACCCACCGCGCGCCAAGTCCCCGCTCTTCTCCCCCAAACATGGTACAGTACGGACACACTCGCAGATATATAATCTCTTCTAACAGACAGAATCATGGCGCTCTCATACAAGCACAACGATCAAAACCTGATCCTGGGCCCAGTGTGGGGTCTTATCCCAGCCGCATGGGGCCCGGCACCAATCCCTCTTCCACTTGCATCTTTCCTTTAGACACCGTGCTTAAATTAACACATCACAGGGTCCCACCGAGCAGGCCTGAGGTGTTCCTGAATAGGCTCTGGGGTTAGCAGGCCACCTTTACAAACAAGCTGGAACAAAGGTAGATGGTCTAATCAGCCCACTGGGACACACCAGACTGTTCTATTAGCCGGGATAGATGCCATGGAACCTTATGTGGTTCATTTACATTAAAGAGCGTTTCATCTCCCTCTGTATCTCATGGGTTTGTTGCACAGAGCTCGGTATATACAGCGGTACCCTATTACCCAATTAATACTGTACGTGTACTCACGGGGGAATTTGTATTTGATTTTACTGTACTTGTATTGTACTGTGACTGAACGCGTCCTTTTGTCCAGCGAGTGTGTGAAGTTGAAAGGACGAACATTCATGTCTCCTTCAAGGCTTTGTTCTCCGTGTTAGGAAGCCATGGTAATGATAACGATCATGACGTGATCTGAGGTTCTCTCTGGATGCACCAGCGACTGCATTTCAGAGAGGAGATGAGCTGACACATACTGTACGTGTATGAATATAATATGACGCGATTCTTGCCTGAGCATGGACTCAGCAGCTGCTGGGATTAAAAGGAGGGTGAACATTAGATCTGTGCTAATGCAGGCAGCCTATCATCATTGAATATGTCAAATCATTCATCATCCTCATGGATTTATGTTTTTTTGTATTATTATTATTATTGAGGAATAAAGAAAAGGTCATAGCCAGGGCAGGCAAATCTCTTTGAGGCTTTCGTGTTCATGTGGTGCTCAAGGTCATAAAAAATAAATAAATAAATAAAATGACGACGTCTCATCAGAGCCTATGGAAATATACTGCATGTGAATTATCCTCTTTGATGAGCTGCTGTTCCGCTTTCACAGGAGATGGTTTGAAGTTCACATTCGACCTCGCTTTACCGGGGAAGAGAGCGTCCCGCAAGAGCCCCAACTCTAGAAAAGTAAGGAAAAGGGAAGTCTATATTTTATAGTTGTTGTTGTGTGCAGTTACGTACGTCTGCCCGTGGAAATCAGTGTTGTCCACATGTGTTTCGCTCAGATCGAGGTGATTCACGACTACCAGGAGAGTGGAGGCTGTGTGTCCTACAGTCTGGAGGGAGAAGACAGTCCTGACCTACTAAAGCGGTGAGGAGGAGGAGTCCACACATCTGTTTTGTCCTCAATGCTGCATTTGATGTTGTTTTACTATGTGATTCTCTTTGTTCAGAGCTAATGATGCCCTCTGGCTTCTTTCTCTGTGTGTGTGTGTGTGTGTGTGTGTGTCACAGCCATGTAATGAGGGAACTCATAGACACTGAAAGAATCTATGTGGAAGAGCTGCTGTCAGTGCTGCTGGTAAGCAAACAAGTCAAAAAAACACACAGAAGGGAGATGGGTCAATAAAAAAAATCCTCATAACAGTAAAAGGAAGGATAGGATTTGCACACGTTAGAGCTTCCTTTCAAAGAATTCTACTGCCAGTGAAGAATTTAACAGACTGAGAGTTGCCATCTTTAATACCACGCTGGTCATCTTGTGTGATTACATCACAACAGTCACCAGTAATGAAGATATTGTAAATGCAAGAGTGTTTAAAAATGTATATCAAAAGAATTCATCAAGTTTCAAAATACAAAGACTTTGGTATTAGAGCATTTATTTATTTATTTACTTCATTATTGTAAGTTTATCCCACAGATTATTGTTATTCAGTTAATAACTGGCTGTGTCTCCTATTATTAGTATAAATGGTAGCTATTAAGCCTCAACTATTAGCGTGACCCATTGTTATGTGTGTGTACATGTTTGTACTTAGTGACTTCAGTCTGTGTATACAATAATATGTGTGTATATTTAGTTTTTTTAATTGATAAGCACTTATATTATCCTCATTGCTGATAAATGGGTATACAAGACGGCTGTTGAGCTCAGAACATCACTGGCCATAAAAATAGCTGATAGAGTAGCTGTGCCAAGATGTGCAAATGTACTCAGTATGATGTTTTTTTCTTTTATGAAATGATTCTGTGCATATATATGATGCATATAAAACTTCCTTAAATGTATAAATAATTCAGGGTTACAGGGCTGAGATGGACAACCCGGCTCTGTCAGGGCTCCTGACCCCAATCCTGCGCAGTAAGAGAGATGTCCTCTTTGGAAACATGCCTGAGATCTACAATTTTCACAGCAGGCAAGTGATTCACGTGTTCATAGGATTCAAATACTGTAGATTAGCATACGAAAGCTTGTCCATCACACATTCTCATGCAGAAATACTTCACTGATATTAGGCTTTAAATCTGCAGTGTGTAATGTTTGGTGATTTTTGACTGTGTTTTGTCTCCATGAACAGAAGTTATTTGTTTTACTTTATTAAGTCTTAGTGTTTCTTCTCTATTTTTATGTGCTGTTTATGTACAATATACCTACTTTTATCCCCTTTGTCCACTATGTTTCACCATTCTAGCTGTAAATACTGTGTAACTTAAGTGATAGATACTGTAAACTGTGTGCATTGAGGTTGCGTTGTGAGGCTTTGCCTTTGTCCTCTCTGGGAATCCAGGGTCTTTCTCCAGGATCTGGAAGGATGCCTCGAGGCCCCTGAAGGTGTGGGAGCTTGTTTTCTGAAGCGGGTGAGAGGATAAATATTTATGTTGTGATCTTCTTTATGTTTTGATCAGATGTGCATCAAATGCAAGTGTACCGTATGTACTTTTTTCAAACGAAAGTTTTCCTTTTTTGTGTGTGTTCTCTTTCAGAAAGAGAGTTTTCAAATGTATGAATGCTACTGTCAGAATAAGCCCCGCTCCGATGCGCTGTGGAAACAGTTCTCTGACTGTGCCTTCTTTCAGGTCACATTTGCCGTGATTCCCCTCTCACACTTTTGTGTTTGTTTGTTAGTTAGCTGCCATGCAACACTTGCAGAAAGCTGTGATCCGTCACTGTCAAACTAAACATAACATTCATTGTGTCCTCATCGTTTCCAAAGGAATGTCAAAAAAAGCTGGAGCACAAACTGGGCCTGGATTCGTACCTGCTGAAACCAGTCCAGCGCCTCACCAAATACCAGCTGCTGCTTAAGGTGACAGACACACACGAAGGGTCCACTTAAGACAGTTTAATATTGTGCATAAATGTGCAGTTATGATATGTTAAAATGTGCAATGTGTCTTATATCCTTTTTTTCAGCAAAACCTAAAGGCAAACTGATGAAATTATATATATTTTTTCCATTTTCATCAACTATATAAACACACCTGAGCAAACTTTTTAAAATCTGACTGAATTTGTGAAATTTGGAGATCCGTCACAGACCAAAATGATCTTGGCTTGAAAAAAAAAAAAAAAAATATATATATATATATATATATATATATATATATAAATATATATATATATATATATATATAAATGGTCTATTTTGTGACATCTGCACAATTATTGCTACTGGGTTTTATGGATAGAAAAAAAGCAATTTAAAATGAATCATAACTTTGTCTAAACAACAAATAAGAAGATTTTTATTTTTATTTTCTGTGTGTGTTCTCAGGAGCTGCTCAAGTACAGTTCAGATTGTGAAGGGATGTCTGAGCTGCAGGGGGCGCTAACAGCCATGCTGGACCTGCTCAAATCAGTCAATGACTCTATGCATCAGATAGCCATCACAGGATATGAGGTAGATCTGATTTATTCTCCTAATCTGTCATAAATCTGCCAACCACTGTGCCATAACATAGAATACCTCCTTTCATTATACGCAGGGGGACATTTGTGAGCTGGGCCGTGTGTTAATGCAGGGCTCCTTCAGTGTGTGGATCAGCCATAAGAGAGGTCCCACACGCATGAAGGAGCTGGCCCGATTCAAGCCCATGCAGCGGCACCTCTTCCTGTATGAGAGAGCGCTGCTTTTCTGCAAGCGCAGGGAGGAGCACGGAGACGGCTGTGACAAGACGCCCTCGTACAGCTTCAAGCACTGTCTCAAGGTCGGTGTGTGTGTGTGTGTGTGTGTGTGTCATCTACACCTGTTTTAGCCTGAGAGATAAAAATACAGCATGTGATGACCGTGAATGCCAAAACGGAACTTCCTTTTACCCACAGTGACTTCATAACATTACCTGTGGTGGCTTAAGTGTGAGAAAATGGGATCTTTGATTAGATTACTTAGTTTTAAAGCAAAATCAGAGTAAATTCAACTGTAGAGATGATTGTCAGTGTTGTTTTTATACAATATAAGTTGTATAACACTGACTTTGTGGGTCATTGTCAATAATAGGAAAGTGTTGCTGCAATGGGAAACCCGAATGACTACAAAGCTTCAAAGTGATTAAACACTGCCATTTTATTTGAGTGTCAGAATGTAAAAAATTAAAGTTAAATGTATACACTGTGTAGTATTTATAGTTTACAGTACAGTCTGGCTAAATGTACAAGAACAGAAAGCAAAGTCATTTTAAACTTAGCCTATGTAGAATTAAAAATAAGTTTATCCCTCCCTGTACCTGAAATACTTCTAGAACCTAAAGTTACAATAGAAAATTGAGGAAATCTAATTTCCTGACTCTAGATGAGAGTCTGGATACGCCCACATTGCAGCTTAAATGACGACACCACTGTTGCTAAGTGAATGTAGACAAATAGTTGTGCTGGTGTCTGTGCTGAGCTGGCAGCAGAGTTTCTTTGTTTTTTTTCAAACTTTAGTTGTATATGCGTCGCTGACTGGTGTCACTACCACCAGCAGCTGCTGCTGCTCTTGATTTATTATTGAGGATGCGGGGAGGAAGCAGTCACACAGCAGAGGTGTGTCTGAACGCTTGTGTTGTGACAGGACAGATGTGTTACATGATGTAAGTCTGATGTAGAGCATGCTCTTCTGTGTGTGTCAGTGTAATCAGTGTATGTCTCTTGGCAGATGACGGCCGTGGGGATCACAGAGAATGTCAAAGGAGATGTGAAAAAGTTTGAGATCTGGTACAGTGGCAGGGAGGAAGTGTATGTGGTTCAGGTACGGATTCTAAAAATAACTTCAATGCCAAGGGTTTTCACTAGATTAAATGCAGGCCTGAGTAATAATTCTGTATTTTCTTATTGTAACAGTTGATTACTTAAATAAGACAATTTATTTCCTAGTGTCCTGTGTGAAAACCATGTGTGATCCAAAATCTGCTCATTATAAAGAGTCTGTCGCTCCATGTGTCACCTAAAGCCTCCCTGAGAGAAAGAGAGACGCACACATTTCTAGATAGAGGGATAGTAGTGTTACATCCATCTTCTACCACTTTATCCTCCACATGAGGGTCACAGGGGGTCATGAACCCACAGCAGTAATGATATGCGATTTAAAAGAAAATCCTGTTTCAGTAAGTATGCAATGTTCCTTTTGCCTCTCAGGCTCCCACGGTGGAAGTGAAGATGGCCTGGCTCAGTGAGCTGCGCAGGATCCTAACAAACCAACAGAAGCTGCTTAGAGGTCAGTGGAAGCATGAAGCTCATTTGGTAAAGAGAGTCTCAGCACATGGGTTCACTTGCTGACTTTTGAGCTTTGAACTGCTTTTCCTCAATCCCCTCAGATAATATGAGATGTGATCAAAAGCTCTGAAACTTGAGAGTGGGCCTTTGTGCTCAGGTTTTTTTTTTCCATCATATACTGAACTTCAATAAAAAAGAAGAAAAAGAGCTCTGCATCGAAACATTGACATGCAGAAAATGTCTCTTTCCTTGTTTTTCCTCCGTTTCACAGATGAAGCATATCAACACGGACAAATGGTTGAGCACATGCAGCTTTCTCCCCCAGTCTCCGAGAGGTCAGTGCTCGTGGTTGTTCACAGATGTAGTTTTGACAGAAGTAGAGAAACAGACATATGCAGAACGCACACATGCAGCAGTCACAGCTCTTATTATCATTTGTTGAGTTTTTTTAGCTCATAGCTTGAAAATATAGTCTCCCGTTGCTGTGGTTAAGGCTTTGTGTGGGTGTGGTGGTGTGTGTGAGAAAGGGGGGCAGGCCCCACTCTGTCCACTGCTGTCTAGTTGCCTATCCCCATTCCTCCCATCCCCTCACCTGCAGGGGCATGCGGCCGTCCAGAGGGGTCCCCAGGGGCTGTCTGCCGGGGCTGGACTTTGTCTCGCTGTCGGCCGACGTGTTTCTGTGCCTTCGCTCCCGGAGCCCCCGTCCCCGGAGCCCCCGGCAACGGCCCCGGCCACGCCCCCGTCACCGCCCCCAGCGCCACTGACCTGCCCTAACGCTCAGTGGTAAACCTTGCCTGGCTCAGCTCGCCCTGGCATGACCCACCTTGGCCCAGCTTGGGGACTAAACCTCCAGGGCTACTGTGTTTGCATACTGATCCTCATTCTGGTTCATAACTGACTCCCTTGTCATGTTGCGAGGCCTGTGTCTCAGCATCTCTCCCATGGTGTTTCTAACTTGGTGTCAAAAACAACCACTCTCAGCTCTGCATCACAGATTTGCTATTTTGCATGTTGATGCAAAAAAAAAAGAAAAAAAAAGTTTTGCCTTCATTTCATGAATTGTATTAATTTCCTCATGACAGCTGCTTTTTAAGATGGGGCTCATTTTTTGAGATCAAGCCACTGAACAATTGAATCATTTGAATGACCAAATCTTTAAATGTTGGATCTCGATAAATCGAGAACAGATCTTCCCTTGTATTGACACATGCAAATCCTTGTGTCAATCAGCGGCCTGTGAGTTCTAATTCCCACCTTTTACAGAGAAGCTTGCACACGGCTGCTCTGTGTTCTGTCCTGTTGTCTGGCTGGTTTCTGAATGGTCATCGCTGTGTAGGAAACAACAGGACAGAGTTGGTTCTTGGCACTGATCTGGGGTCAGCTATACTGTTCTCTTATTGACATGGATCAGGAAGTGACGGCTGCCCCGAGATTGCGTGGCTGAGGATAACGTCTATCCTGAATGTGTCTCCTGAGTCGTGACAATATTTGGCCTTCACTGTTGTTTTGTGTTGTTCATCTAGCAAGCAGCAGAGGGCATCGGTGAGCTCAGAGGACACAGAATCGGGAAGGAGCAGTCCAGACCCCCAGCCTCACTCCCCTAAACACCAGCGCAACCGCAGGAGTGAGCGAATCTCATTCACACATTTTCATGCTATGATCAAGTAGATATTTAGTAAATTAATCACATGAAAATATTATTTTTTCACACTGTTAAACTGATGTAGATACTCGACATCCCCCACAGCAGCTCACAATTATTTTGACCTGGGGAAAAATAATAAAATCACATTTATGGAGTAACATGGGTTCTTTTTAGCATTTTAGCAGATTAGCATTTGATTCCATGTTCTTGTTCATTCCAGTAAGTCACAAATGTAACTAAGTATCTACATGATGCCTTTAACATGTGGTTGTCTGTAGATTGTGCCAATAACAGGCAAAGTGTTGTCTGTGTGTCAGGTTGGCCCGGAGCTCATCACTCGGTAGACAACTGCGAAGGTCAGGGGGAGTGGCCTGGAGGTCAAGACGCAGAGGAGGAGGTTTTGGTGGAACTGGTGAGACAGAATACAGTTAGCGACTTTTTAATATGATATCTAAAAACTGCCACAGTGGTACTACAGTACATCTAGTTCTACATGTACAGCTCTTCACTGAGGATAAATTAGTGACGACGGAGCCAGAGGTCAAGTGATGACATCTGATGAATCAGTCTGTCCTCTCGCTCTCTGTCCTCCAGCTCTTCTGGAGATTTCAATCACATGACGCAATCTTCCTCAGCAGATTATAGTGTTAGACAAATAACTCTGGAGGTGTAATCACGGTTCTTACTTATTACATATTGTGGCAAGCTTGAGTTGCAGTAGGCAAAAATGAGTAGAGGAAATGACATTTGACAGGAAGTGCCTTTTATTTTGACACAAGTGCCTTTTATTATGACACAAGTGCCTTTTATTTTGACGACATACTAAACTATGACTTTTTTGTCTCATTTTGGACAACATACTAAACTATGACTTTTTTGTCACATTTTGGATGACATAGTAAACTATGATTTTTTGGTCACATTTTGGACATCTGACTAAACTATGACTTTTTTATGTCTTTTTGGACGTCTTACTAAACCATGACTTTTTTTATGTCATTTTGGACGTCTTACTAAACCATGACTTTTTTGTCTCTTTTTGGAAGACATACTAAACTATGATTTTTTGTCTCATTTTGGACGACATACTTAACTATGACTTTTTGGTCACAGTTTGGACGTCTTACTAAACCATGACTTTTTTGTCTCTTTTTGGACGACATACTAAAGTATGACTTTTTTGTCACATTTTGAACGACATACTAAAGTATGACTTTATTGTCTCATTTTGGACGACATACTAAACTATGACTTTTTTGTCTCATTTTGGACGACATACTAAACTATTATTTGTTGTCTCATTTTGGACGACATACTAAACTATGACTTTTTTGTCTCATTTTGGAAGACGTACTAAACGATGACTTTTTGGTCACAGTTTGGACATCTGACTAAACTATGACTTTTTTTTATGTCTTTTTGGACGTCTTACAAACCATGACTTTTTTGTCTCTTTTTGGACGACATACTAAAGTATGACTTTTTTGTCTCATTTTGGACGACATACTATACTATGACCTTTTTGTCCATTTTTGGACGACATATGACCTTTTTGTCCATTTTTGGACGACATACTATACTATTAGATATACCATTAGATTTTTTTTTTTCACATTTTGGACGAGATACTAACCTATGACTTTTTGGTCACATTTTGAACGACATACTAAAGTATGACTCTTTGTCTCATTTTGGACGTCATACTAAAGTATGACTTTTTGGTCTCTTTTTGGACGACATACTAAAGTATGACTTTTTTGTCACATTTTGAACGACATACTAAAGTATGACTTTTTTGTCTCATTTTTGACGACATACTAAACTATGACTTTTTTGTCTCATTTTGGACGTCTTACTAAACCATGACTTTTTTTATGTCATTTTGGACGTCTTACTAAACCATGACTTTTTTGTCTCTTTTTGGACGACATACTAAGTTATGACTTTTTTGTCTCATTTTGGACGACATACTTAACTATGACTTTTTTGTCACATTTTGGACGAGATACTAACCTATGACTTTTTGGTCACATTTTGAACGACATACTAAAGTATGACTTTTTTGTCTCATTTTGGACGTCATACTAAAGTATGACTTTTTGGTCACATTTTGGACATCTGACCAAACTATGACTTTTTTATGTCTTTTTGGACGTCTTACTAAACCATCACTTTTTTGTCTCTTTATGGAAGACATACTAAACTATGACTCTTTTGTCTCATTTTGGACGGCTTACTAAAGTATGACTTTTTTGTCTCATTTTGGACGACATACTAACCTATGACTTTTTGGTCACATTTTGAACGACATGCTATACTATGACTTTTTTGACCATTTTTGGACGACATGCTATACTATGACTTTTTTGTCTCATTTTGGACAACATACTTTACTATGACGTTTTTGTCTCATTTTGGACGACATACTATACTATGACTTTTTTGTCTCATTTTGGACGACATACTAAACTATGCCTTTTTTTGTCTCATTTTGGACGTCTTACTTAACCATGACTTTTTTTATGTCATTTTGGACGTCTTACTAAACCATGACTTTTTCCTCTCTTTTTGGACGACATACAAAGTTATGACTTTTATGTCTCATTTTGGACAACATACTAAACTATGACTTTTTGGTCACATTTTGGACGAGATACTAACCTATGACTTTTTGGTCACATTTTGAACGACATACTAAAGTATGACTTTTTTGTCTCATTTTGGACGTCATACTAAAGTATGACTTTTTTGTCTCATTTTGGACGACATACTTAACCATGACTTTTTCGTCACATTTTGGACGAGATACTAACCTATGACTTTTTGGTCACATTTTGAACGACATACTAAAGTATGACTTTTTTGTCTCATTTTGGACGTCATACTAAAGTATGACTTTTTGGTCACATTTTGGACATCTGACCAAACTATGACTTTTTTATGTCTTTTTGGACGTCTTACTAAACCATGACTTTTTTGTCTCTTTATGGAAGACATACTAAAGTATGACTTTTTGGTCACATTTTGAACGACATACTAAAGTATGACTTTTTTGTCTCATTTTGGACGACATACTAAACTATGACTTTTTGGTCACATTTTGGACGAGATACTAACCTATGACTTTTTGGTCACATTTTGAACGACATACTAAAGTATGACTTTTTTGTCTCATTTTGGACGTCATACTAAAGTATGACTTTTTTGTCTCATTTTGGACGACATACTTAACCATGACTTTTTTGTCACATTTTGGACGAGATACTAACCTATGACTTTTTGGTCACATTTTGAACGACATACTAAAGTATGACTTTTTTGTCTCATTTTGGACGTCATACTAAAGTATGACTTTTTGGTCACATTTTGGACATCTGACCAAACTATGACTTTTTTATGTCTTTTTGGACGTCTTACTAAACCATGACTTTTTTGTCTCTTTATGGAAGACATACTAAAGTATGACTTTTTGGTCACATTTTGAACGACATACTAAAGTATGACTTTTTTATCTCATTTTGGACGACATACTAAAGCATTACTTTTTTATCAAATTTTGGACGACATGCTATACTATGACTTTTTTGACCATTTTTGGACGACATGCTATACTATGACTTTTTTGTCTCATTTTGGACAACATACTTTACTATGACGTTTTTGTCTCATTTGGGACGACATACTATACTATGACTTTTTTGGCCATTTTTGGACGACATACTATACTATGACTTTTTTGTCTCATTTTGGACGACATACTATACTATGACTTTTTGACCAATTTTTGGACGACATACTATACTATGACTTTTCTGTCTCATTTTGGACGACATACTAAACTATGCCTTTTTTTGTCTCATTTTGGACGACATACTAAACTATGCCTTTTTTTGTCTCATTTTGGACGTCTTACTTAACCATGACTTTTTTTATGTCATTTTGGACGTCTTACTAAACCATGACTTTTTTGTCTCTTTTTGGACGACATACAAAGTTATGACTTTTTTGTCTCATTTTGGACAACATACCAAACTATGACTTTTTTGTCACCTTTTGGACGAGATACTAACCTATGGCGAACTGTCCAGGGTGTACCCCGCCTATCGCCCGATGTAGCTGAAATTGGCACAGCACCCCCCGCGACCCTCTGGTTGAGGATAAAGCGGTAGATGATGACTGACTGACTGACTAAAGTATGACTTTTTGGTCACATTTTGGACATCTGACCAAACTATGACTTTTTTATGTCTTTTAGGACGTCTTACTTAACCATGACTTTTTTGTCTCTTTATGGAAGACATACTAAACTATGACTCTTTTGTGTCATTTTGGACGACATACTAAAGTATGACTTTTTTGTCTCATTTTGGACGACATACTAAGCTATGACTACTTTGTCACATTTTGGACGATATACTAACCTATGACTTTTTTGTCTCATTTTGGATGACATACTAAAAAATATGACTTTTTTGTAACATTTTGGACGACATACTAAACTATGACTTTTTTGTCACATTTTGGTCATCTTACTAAACTATGACTTTTTTGTTTCAAGAACTGGTGTTAAGCTGCAGTGGTCTAATGGTATATCTAATAGTATAGTATGTCGTCCAAAAATTGACAAAAAAGTCATAGTATAGTATGTCATCCAAAAATGGACAAAAAAGTCATAGTTTCGTAGGTCGTCCAAAATTTGATAAAAAGGTCATGCTTTAGTATGTCGTCCAAAAAAATAAAAATATGTTATAGTACGTGATTGAAAATGTCTCAAACCACAGCATTAAGCTGTAGTTTGAGACATTGTCAATCACGTACTATACCATATTTTATTTTGTCGTCCAAAAATAGTATGTCGTCCAAAAATTGACAAAAAGGTCATATGTCGTCCAAAAATGGACAAAAAAGTTATAAATATAGTATGTCGTCCAAAATGAGACAAAAAAAGTCATAGTATAGTATGTCGTCCAAAATGAGACAAAAAAGTCATAGTATTGTATGTCGTCCAAAAATGGTCAAAAAAGTCATAGTATAGTATGTCCTCCGAAATTAGACAAAAAAGTCATAGTATAGCATGTCGTCCAAAAATGGACAAAAAAATCATAGTATAGTATGTCATCCAAAATTAGACAAAAAAGTCATACTTTGGTAGGTCGTTCAAAATTTGATAAAAAAGTCATGCTTTAGTATGTTGTCCAAAAAAATAAAAATATGGTATAGTACGTCATTGAATATGTCTCAAGCCACAGCATTAAGCTTCAGTGGTCTAGTGGTTAAGGGACTGACCTCAAAACCAGGGATTGAGGGATCAAAACACATCAGATACATCTTGAAAGTGAACATGACGTCAGAGTTTAGTATGTTATCCAAATTCTTACAAAAAAGTCATAGTATAGTATGTCGTCCAAAAATGGACAAAAAAGTCATAGTATAGTATGTCGTCCAAAAATTTACTAAAAAGTCATAGTATAGTATGTTGTCCAAAATGGGACAAAAAAGTTATAGTATATAGCATGTCATCCAAAAATGGAGAAAAAAGTCATACGTTTTTGTATGTCGTCCAAAAATGGTCAAAAAGTCATAGTATAGTATGTCGTCCAAAAATTGACAAAAAAGTCATAGTATAGTATGTCGTCCAAAATGAGACAAAAAAGTCATAGTATAGTATGTCGTCCAAAAATTGTCAAAAAAGTCATAGTATAGTATGTCGTCCAAAATGAGACAAAAAAGTCATAGTATAGTATGTCGTCCAAAAATGGTCAAAAAAGTCATAGTATAGTATGTCGTCCAAAATGAGACAAAAAAGTCACAGTATAGTATGTCGTCCAAAAATGGTCAAAAAAGTCATAGTATAGTATGTCGTCCAAAATGAGACAAAAACGTCATAGTAAAGTATATTGTCCAAAATGAGACAAAAAAAGTAATAGTATAGCATGTCATCCAAAAATGGTCAAAAAAGTCATAGTATAGTATGTCGTCCAAAATGAGACAAAAAAGTCATAGTATAGCATGTCGTCCAAAAATGGTCAAAAAAGTCATAGTAAAGCATGTCGTCCAAAATTTGATAAAAAAGTAATGCTTTAGTATGTCGTCCAAAAAAATAAAAATACGTGATTGAGAATGTCTCAAGCCATAGCATTAAGCTGCAGTGGTCTAGTGGTTAAGAGACTGGCCTCAAAACCAGGGGTTGAGGGATCAAAACCCATCAGATACATCTTAAAAGAGATAAGAACGTCAGAGTTTCTGATATCATCCAAATTCTTACAAAAAAAAGTATGTCGTCCAAAAATGGACAAAAAAGTCATAGTATAGCATGTTGTCCAAAAATGGTCAAAAAGTCATAGTATAGTATGTCGTCCAAAAATTGACAAAAAAGTCATAGTATAGCATGTCGTCCAAAAATTGACAAAAAAGTCATAGTATAGTATGTCGTCCAAAAATGGTCAAATAAGTCATAGTACAGTATGTCGTCCAAAATGAGACAAAAAAGTCATAGTATAGTATGTCGTCCAAAATGAGACAAAAACGTCATAGTATAGTATGTCGTCCAAAAAAGTCGTAGTATAGCATGTCGTCCAAAAATGGAGAAAAAAGTCATAGTATAGTATGTCGTCCAAAAATTGACAAAAAAGTCATAGTATAGCATGTCGTCCAAAAATTGACAAAAAAGTCATAGTATAGTATGTCGTCAAAAAAGTCATAGTACAGTATGTCGTCCAAAATTAGACAAAAAAGTCATAGTACAGTATGTCGTCCAAAAAAGTCATAGTACAGTATGTCGTCCAAAATGAGACAAAAAAGTCATAGTATAGTATGTCTTCCAAAAATGGTCAAAAAAGTCATAGTATAGTATGTCGTCCAAAATGAGACAAAAAAGTCATAGTATAGCATGTCATCCAAAAATGGTCAAAAAAGTCATAGTATAGTATGTCGTCCAAAATGAGACAAAAAAGTCATAGTATAGCATGTCGTCCAAAATTTGATAAAAAAGTAATGCTTTAGTATGTCGTCCAAAAAAAAATAAATACGTGATTGAGAATGTCTCAAGCCACAGCATTAAGCTGCAGTGGTCTAGTGGTTAAGAGACTGGCCTCAAAACCAGGGGTTGAGGGATCAAAACCCATCAGATACATCCTAAAAATGAATAAGAACATCAGAGTTTCTGATGTCATCCAAATTCTTACAAAAAAGTATGTCGTCCAAAAATGGACAAAAAAGTCATAGTATAGCATGTCGTCCAAAATGAGACAAAAACGTCATAGTATAGTATGTCGTCCAAAAAAGTCGTAGTATAGCATGTCGTCCAAAAATGGACAAAAAAGTCATAGTAAAGCATGTCGTCCAAAAATGGAGAAAAAAGTCATAGTATAGTAAGTCGTTCAAAAATCGTCAAAAAAGTCATAGTATAGTATGTCTTTCAAAAATGGTCAAAAAAGTCATAGTATAGTATGTCGTCCAAAATGAGACAAAAAAGTCATAGTATAGCATGTCATCCAAAAATGGTCAAAAAAGTCATAGTATAGTATGTCGTCCAAAATGAGACAAAAAAGTCATAGTATAGCATGTCGTCCAAAAATGGTCAAAAAAGTCATAGTACAGTATGTCGTCCAAAATGAGACAAAAAAGTCATAGTATAGTATGTCGTCCAAAATGAGACAAAAACGTCATAGTATAGTATGTCGTCCAAAAAAGTCGTAGTATAGCATGTCGTCCAAAAATGGAGAAAAAAGTCATAGTATAGTATGTCGTCCAAAAATGGTCAAATAAGTCATAGTACAGTATGTCGTCCAAAATGAGACAAAAAAGTCATAGTATAGTATGTCGTCCAAAATGAGACAAAAACGTCATAGTATAGTATGTCGTCCAAAAAAGTCGTAGTATAGCATGTCGTCCAAAAATGGAGAAAAAAGTCATAGTATAGTATGTCGTCCAAAAATTGACAAAAAAGTCATAGTATAGCATGTCGTCCAAAAATTGACAAAAAAGTCATAGTATAGTATGTCGTCAAAAAAGTCATAGTACAGTATGTCGTCCAAAATTAGACAAAAAAGTCATAGTATAGTATGTCGTCCAAAAAAGTCATAGTACAGTATGTCGTCCAAAATGAGACAAAAAAGTCATAGTATAGTATGTCTTCCAAAAATGGTCAAAAAAGTCATAGTATAGTATGTCGTCCAAAATGAGACAAAAAAGTCATAATATAGCATGTCATCCAAAAATGGTCAAAAAAGTCATAGTATAGTATGTCGTCCAAAATGAGACAAAAAAGTCATAGTATAGCATGTCGTCCAAAATTTGATAAAAAAGTAATGCTTTAGTATGTCGTCCAAAAAAAAATAAATACGTGATTGAGAATGTCTCAAGCCACAGCATTAAGCTGCAGTGGTCTAGTGGTTAAGAGACTGGCCTCAAAACCAGGGGTTGAGGGATCAAAACCCATCAGATACATCCTAAAAATGAATAAGAACATCAGAGTTTCTGATGTCATCCAAATTCTTACAAAAAAGTATGTCGTCCAAAAATGGACAAAAAAGTCATAGTATAGCATGTCGTCCAAAATGAGACAAAAACGTCATAGTATAGTATGTCGTCCAAAAAAGTCGTAGTATAGCATGTCGTCCAAAAATGGACAAAAAAGTCATAGTAAAGCATGTCGTCCAAAAATGGAGAAAAAAGTCATAGTATAGTAAGTCGTTCAAAAATCGTCAAAAAAGTCATAGTATAGTATGTCTTTCAAAAATGGTCAAAAAAGTCATAGTATAGTATGTCGTCCAAAATGAGACAAAAAAGTCATAGTATAGCATGTCGTCCAAAAATGGTCAAAAAAGTCATAGTACAGTATGTCGTCCAAAATGAGACAAAAAAGTCATAGTATAGTATGTCGTCCAAAATGAGACAAAAACGTCATAGTATAGTATGTCGTCCAAAAAAGTCGTAGTATAGCATGTCGTCCAAAAATGGAGAAAAAAGTCATAGTATAGTATGTCGTCCAAAAATTGACAAAAAAGTCATAGTATAGCATGTCGTCCAAAAATTGACAAAAAAGTCATAGTATAGTATGTCGTCCAAAAATGGTCAAAAAAGTCATAGTACAGTATGTCGTCCAAAATTAGACAAAAAAGTCATAGTATAGTATGTCGTCCAAAAAAGTCATAGTACAGTATGTCGTCCAAAATGAGACAAAAAAGTCATAGTATAGTATGTCTTCCAAAAATGGTCAAAAAAGTCATAGTATAGTATGTCGTCCAAAATGAGACAAAAAAGTCATAGTATAGCATGTCATCCAAAAATGGTCAAAAAAGTCATAGTATAGTATGTCGTCCAAAATGAGACAAAAAAGTCATAGTATAGCATGTCGTCCAAAATTTGATAAAAAAGTAATGCTTTAGTATGTCGTCCAAAAAAAAATAAATACGTGATTGAGAATGTCTCAAGCCACAGCATTAAGCTGCAGTGGTCTAGTGGTTAAGAGACTGGCCTCAAAACCAGGGGTTGAGGGATCAAAACCCATCAGATACATCCTAAAAATGAATAAGAACATCAGAGTTTCTGATGTCATCCAAATTCTTACAAAAAAGTATGTCGTCCAAAAATGGACAAAAAAGTCATAGTATAGCATGTCGTCCAAAATGAGACAAAAACGTCATAGTATAGTATGTCGTCCAAAAAAGTCGTAGTATAGCATGTCGTCCAAAAATGGACAACAAAGTCATAGTAAAGCATGTCGTCCAAAAATGGAGAAAAAAGTCATAGTATAGTAAGTCGTTCAAAAATCGTCAAAAAAGTCATAGTATAGTATGTCTTTCAAAAATGGTCAAAAAAGTCATAGTATAGTATGTCGTCCAAAATGAGACAAAAAAGTCATAGTATAGCATGTCATCCAAAAATGGTCAAAAAAGTCATAGTATAGTATGTCGTCCAAAATGAGACAAAAAAGTCATAGTATAGCATGTCGTCCAAAAATGGTCAAAAAAGTCATAGTATAGCATGTCGTCCAAAATTTGATAAAAAAGTAATGCTTTAGTATGTCGTCCAAAAAAATAAAAATACGTGATTGAGAATGTCTCAAGCCACAGCTTTAAGCTGCAGTGGTCTATTGGTTAAGAGACTGGCCTCAAAACCAGGGGTTGAGGGATCAAAACCCATCAGATACATCTTAAAAGTGAATAAGAACATCAGAGTTTCTGATGTCTTACAAAAAAATATGTCGTCCAAAAATGGACAAAAAAGTCATAGTGTCCATGTTGTCCAAAATGAGACTAAACGTCATAGTATAGTATGTCGTCCAAAAAAGTCGTAGTATAGCATGTCGTCCAAAAATGGACAAAAAAGTCATAGTATAGCATGTCGTCCAAAAATGGAGAAAAAAGTCATAGTATAGTAAGTCGTTCAAAAATCGTCAAAAAAGTCATAGTATAGTTTGTCTTTCAAAATGAGACAAAAAAGTCATACTTTAGTATGTCGTCCAAAATGAGACAAAAAAGTCATAGTATAGCATGTCGTCCAAAAATGGAGAAAAATGTCATAGTATAGTATGTCGTCCAAAAAATTCGTAGTATAGCATGTCGTCCATAAATGGACAAAAAAGTCATGGTATAGCATGTCGTCCAAAAATGGACAAAAAAGTCATAGTATAGCATGTCGTCCAAAAATTGACAAAAAAGTCATAGTATAGAAAGTCGTTCAAAATGTGACAAAAAAGTCATACTTTAGTATGTCGTCCGAAAATCGTCAAAAAAGTCATAGTATAGTATGTCTTTCAAAATGAGACAAAAAAGTCATACTTTAGTATGTCGTCCAAAATGAGACAAAAAAGTCATAGTATAGCATGTCGTCCAAAAATTGTCAAAAAAGTCATAGTATAGTATGTCGTCCAAAATGAGACAAAAACGTCATAGTATAGCATGTCGTCCATAAATGGTCAAAAAAGTCATAGTATAGTATGTCGTCCAAAATGAGACAAAAAAGTGATTCTTTAGTATGTCATCCAAAAATGGACAAAAAAGTCATAGTATAGTATGTCGTCCAAAAATGGTCAAAAAAGTCATAGTATAGCATGTCTTCAAAATGAGACAAAAAAGTCATAGTATAGTATGTCGTCCAAAAATGGAAAAAAAAGTCATAGTATAGCATGTCGTCCAAAAATGGACAAAAAAGTCATAGTATTGTATGTCGTCCAAAAATGGTCAAAAAAGTCATAGTATAGTATGTCATCCAAAATGTCGTCCAAAATGAGACAAAAGTCATAGTTTAGTATGTCGTCCAAAAATAGTCAAAAAAGTCATAGTAATGTATGTCGTCCAAAATGAGACAAAAACGTCATAGTATAGCATGTCGTCCAAAATGAGACAAAAAAGTCATAGTATAGTATTTCGTCCAAAAATGGTCAAAAAAGTCATAGTATAGCATGTCGTCCAAAAATGGAGAAAAAAGTCATAGTATAGTAAGTCGTCCAAAATGAGACAAAAAAGTCATACTTTAGTATGTCGTCCAAAAATGGAGAAAAAAGTCATAGTATAGTATGTCGTCCAAAATGAGACAAAAAAGTCATACTTTAGTATGTCGTCCAAAAATCATCAAAAAAGTCATAGTATAGTATGTCGTCCAAAATGAGACAAAAAAGTCATACTTTAGTATGTCGTACAAAATGAGACAAAAAATCATAGTATAACATGTCGTCCAAAAAAGTCATAGTATAGTATGTCGTCCAAAAATGGTCAAAAAAGTCATAGTATAGCATGTCTTCAAAATGAGACAAAAAAGTCATAGTATAGTATGTCGTCCAAAAATGGAAAAAAAAGTCATAGTATTGTATGTCGTCCAAAATGAGACAAAAAAGTCATACTTTAGTATGTCGTCCAAAAATCATCAAAAAAGTCATAGTATAGTATGTCGTCCAAAATGAGACAAAAAAGTCATACTTTAGTATGTCGTCCAAAAATCATCAAAAAAGTCATAGTATAGTTTGTCGTCCAAAATGAGACAAAAAGTCATACTTTAGTATGTCGTCCAAAATGAGACAAAAAAGTCATACTTTAGTATGTCGTCCAAAATGAGACAAAAAAGTGATTCATTAGTATGTCGTCCAAAAATGGAAAAAAAAGTCATCGTATTGTATGTCGTCCAAAATGAGACAAAAAAGTCATAGTATAGTATGTCGTCCAAAAATGGTCAAAAAAGTCATAGTATAGCATGTCGTCCAAAAATGGAGAAAAAAGTCATAGTATAGTAAGTCGTCCAAAATGAGACAAAAAAGTCATACTTTAGTATGTCGTCCACAAATCGTCAAAAATTCATAGTATAGTATGTCGTCCAAAATGAGACAAAAAAGTGATTCTTTAGTATGTCATCCAAAAATGGACAAAAAAGTCATAGTATAGTATGTCGTCCAAAAATGGTCAAAAAAGTCATAGTATAGCATGTCTTCAAAATGAGACAAAAAAGTCATAGTATAGTATGTCGTCCAAAAATGGAAAAAAAAGTCATAGTATAGCATGTCGTCCAAAAATGGACAAAAAAGTCATAGTATTGTATGTCGTCCAAAAATGGTCAAAAAAGTCATAGTATAGTATGTCATCCAAAATGTCGTCCAAAATGAGACAAAAAAGTCATAGTTTAGTATGTCGTCCAAAAATAGTCAAAAAAGTCATAGTAATGTATGTCGTCCAAAATGAGACAAAAACGTCATAGTATAGCATGTCGTCCAAAATGAGACAAAAAAGTCATAGTATAGTATGTCGTCCAAAAATGGTCAAAAAAGTCATAGTATAGTAAGTCGTCCAAAATGAGACAAAAAAGTCATACTTTAGTATGTCGTCCAAAAATGGAGAAAAAAGTCATAGTATAGTATGTCGTCCAAAATGAGACAAAAAAGTCATACTTTAGTATGTCGTCCAAAAATCATCAAAAAAGTCATAGTATAGTATGTCGTCCAAAATGAGACAAAAAAGTCATACTTTAGTATGTCGTACAAAATGAGACAAAAAATCATAGTATAACATGTCGTCCAAAAATGGTCAAAAAAGTCATAGTATAGTATGTCGTCCAAAAATGGTAAAAAAAGTCATAGTATAGCATGTCTTCAAAATGAGACAAAAAAGTCATAGTATAGTATGTCGTCCAAAAATGGAAAAAAAAGTCATAGTATTGTATGTCGTCCAAAATGAGACAAAAAAGTCATACTTTAGTATGTTGTACAAAATGAGACAAAAAAGTCATAGTATAGTATGTCGTCCAAAAATTGTCAAAAAAGTCATAGTATAGTAAGTCGTCCAAAATGAGACAAAAAAGTCATACTTTAGTATGTCGTCCAAAAATCATCAAAAAAGTCATAGTATAGTATGTCGTCCAAAATGATACAAAAAAGTCATACTTTAGTATGTCGTCCAAAAATCATCAAAAAAGTCATAGTATAGTTTGTCGTCCAAAATGAGACAAAAAAGCCATACTTTAGTATGTCGTACAAAATGACACAAAAAAGTCATACTTTAGTATGTTGTACAAAATTAGACAAAATAGTCATAGTATAGCATGTCGTCCAAAATGAGACAAAAAAGTGATTCATTAGTATGTCGTCCAAAATGAGACAAAAAAGTCATAGTATAGTATGTCGTCCAAAAATGGAAAAAAAAGTCATCGTATTGTATGTCGTCCAAAATGAGACAAAGAAGTCATAGTAAAGCATGTCGTCCAAAAATGGTCAAAAAAGTCATAGTATATAGTATGTCGTCCAAAAATTGACAAAAAAGTGATTCTTTAGTTTGTCGTCCAAAATGAGACAAAAAAGTCATAGTATAGTATGTCGTCCAAAAATGGTCAAAAAAGTCATTGTATAGCATGTCGTCCAAAATGAGACAAAAAAGTCATACTTAAGTATGTCGTCCAAAAATCATCAAAAAAGTCATAGTATAGTATGTCGTCCAAAATGAGACAAAAAAGTCATACTTTAGTATGTCGTACAAAATGAGACAAAAAATCATAGTATAACATGTCGTCCAAAAATGGTCAAAAAAGTCATAGTATAGTATGTCGTCCAAAAATGGTAAAAAAAGTCATAGTATAGCATGTCTTCAAAATGAGACAAAAAAGTCATAGTATAGTATGTCGTCCAAAAATGGAAAAAAAAGTCATAGTATTGTATGTCGTCCAAAATGAGACAAAAAAGTCATACTTTAGTATGTTGTACAAAATGAGACAAAAAAGTCATAGTATAGTATGTCGTCCAAAAATTGTCAAAAAAGTCATAGTATAGTAAGTCGTCCAAAATGAGACAAAAAAGTCATACTTTAGTATGTCGTCCAAAAATCATCAAAAAAGTCATAGTATAGTATGTCGTCCAAAATGAGACAAAAAAGTCATACTTTAGTATGTCGTCCAAAAATCATCAAAAAAGTCATAGTATAGTTTGTCGTCCAAAATGAGACAAAAAAGCCATACTTTAGTATGTTGTACAAAATGACACAAAAAAGTCATACTTTAGTATGTTGTACAAAATGAGACAAAATAGTCATAGTATAGCATGTCGTCCAAAATGAGACAAAAAAGTGATTCATTAGTATGTCGTCCAAAATGAGACAAAAAAGTCATAGTATAGTATGTCGTCCAAAAATGGTCAAAAAAGTCATTGTATAGCATGTCTTCAAAATGAGACAAAAAAGTCAGAGTATAGTATGTCGTCCAAAAATGGAAAAAAAAGTCATCGTATTGTATGTCGTCCAAAATGAGACAAAGAAGTCATAGTATAGCATGTCGTCCAAAAATGGTCAAAAAAGTCATAGTACATAGTATGTCATCCAAAAATGGACAAAAAAGTCATCGTATTGTATGTCGTCTAAAATGAGACAAAAAAGTCATAGGATAGTATGTCGTCCAAAAATGGTCAAAAAAGTCATAGTATAGCATGTCGTCCAAAAATGGAGAAAAAAGTCATAGTATAGTAAGTCGTCCAAAATGAGACAAAAAAGTCATACTTTAGTATGTCGTCCAAAAATCGTCAAAAAGTCATAGTATAGTATGTTGTCCAAAATGAGACAAAAAAGTGATTCTTTAGTATGTCGTCCAAAAATCATCAAAAAAGTCATAGTATAGTATGTCGTCCAAAATGAGACAAAAAAGTCATACTTTAGTATGTCGTACAAAATGAGACAAAAAATCATAGTATAACATGTCGTCCAAAAATGGTCAAAAAAGTCATAGTATAGTATGTCGTCCAAAAATGGTCAAAAAAGTCATAGTATAGCATGTCTTCAAAATGAGACAAAAAAGTCAGAGTATAGTATGTCGTCCAAAAATGGAAAAAAAAGTCATCGTATTGTATGTCGTCCAAAATGAGACAAAGAAGTCATAGTATAGCATGTCGTCCAAAAATGGTCAAAAAAGTCATAGTACATAGTATGTCATCCAAAAATGGACAAAAAAGTCATCGTATTGTATGTCGTCTAAAATGAGACAAAAAAGTCATAGGATAGTATGTCGTCCAAAAATGGTCAAAAAAGTCATAGTATAGCATGTCGTCCAAAAATGGAGAAAAAAGTCATAGTATAGTAAGTCGTCCAAAATGAGACAAAAAAGTCATACTTTAGTATGTCGTCCAAAAATCGTCAAAAAGTCATAGTATAGTATGTTGTCCAAAATGAGACAAAAAAGTGATTCTTTAGTATGTCGTCCAAAAATCATCAAAAAAGTCATAGTATAGTATGTCGTCCAAAATGAGACAAAAAAGTCATACTTTAGTATGTCGTACAAAATGAGACAAAATAGTCATAGTATAGCATGTCGTCCAAAATGAGACAAAAAAGTGATTCTTTAGTATGTCGTCCAAAATGAGACAAAAAAGTCATAGTATAGTATGTCGTCCAAAAATGGACAAAAAAGTCAGAGTATAGTATGTCGTCCAAAAATGGTCAAAAAAGTCATAGTATAGCATGTCTTCAAAATGAGACAAAAAAGTCAGAGTATAGTATGTCGTCCAAAAATGGTCAAAAAAGTCATAGTATAGCATGTCTTCAAAATGAGACAAAAAAGTCTTGTATAGTATGTCGTCCAAAAATGGAAAAAAAAAATCATAGTATAGTATGTCATCCAAAAATGGACAAAAAAGTCATAGTATTGTATGTCGTCCAAAATGAGACAAAAAAGTCATAGTATAGCATGTCGTCCAAAAATGGAGAAAAAAGTCATAGTATAGTAAGTCCTCCAAAATGAGACAAAAAAGTCATACTTTAGTATGTCGTCCACAAATCGTCAAAAAAGTCATAGTAATGTATGTCGTCCAAAATGAGACAAAAACGTCATCCAAAAATGGACAAAAAAGTCATAGTATTGTATGTCATCCACAATGCACAAAATGGTCATAGTATTGTATGTCGTCCAAAAATGGTCAAAAAAGTCATAGTACAGAATGTCGTCCAAAATTAGACAACAAAGTCATAGTATAGCATGTTGTCCAAAAATGGACAAAAAAGTCATAGTACAGAATGTCGTCCAAAATTAGACAACAAAGTCATAGTATAGCATGTTGTCCAAAAATGGACAAAAAAGTCATACTTTAGTATGTCATGCAAAATGTGAAAAAAATAAACATGTACTCCATGACTCATGTGCCATTTTTGTGGCTCTTTTCCTTTGAGTATTATAGCATTGCACTTTTATGTGTTTACGTATCAGTGCTTTTTTTTAAAAAACAGTCATATAAATGAAATAAGTCAGTACAACACACTAATAAAAGAGACTTTGTGTTGACACTTTCCCTCTGTGTTAGTCTCCAGGCAGATACAGAGCTTTAGCTGACTGTTTACAAAATGGACCAGAAAGCATCGCGATCAAACGCGGAGACGTAATTCAACTCCAGTATGAAGACAACAGGGGGCGCTGGTGAGGTTGTTTTCTTTCTTTTTTTCTTTAGCTTTTAACACTGTGCCTTTGCCAGACGTGTATAAATGTAAAAAATATTGATGACATTTTTACCCTTTATTTCAGGCTGGTAAAGAATCTGAGTCGACGACTGGAGGGCTTTCTCGGCGCTGCCAGCCTGCAGCTGATCGTCGGAGACAGCAACCGAGGACACTCCTCCAGACTCGGGGGTAAAGAAAAGAAAAGACGTGGGCAAACTGTAATGCTGAGGTATAGTATAACCCTCACTTTAAACCTCTGTGTATTGTCTTGTAGACCCAGGGAACCTGAAGGTGAGAAAGCTCAGCTCCCCGTAGAGAAGAAAGCACAGACTGTGAATCTAATATTTCCCTGTGGATGGACAGAGGAAAGGGATCGACTGAGCCATACCTGTTCCAAACTGATGCACTATCAGCCTCCCCACTCCTCAGTCCCTGCTCTTTTCCAGAACAGTCCAGTCATCAAAAACACAAAGTTGGAAATGTCGCGATTGTTTATTTTCCAAGGTTTCGATGGACAATCACCCGGGCCAGTGTTTGCCGCTTGTGAATGTGAACTGTGGCGTCAGCACAAAGGCGGAGGAACTGTTGAGCCCTTCTGGACCATCAATCATCAATCTTTGGATCCTGATTGGTCGTCCTCCTCTCTGATTAGTGCTCTTGTCCTTCGCTCACTCCATCTGCAACACACATGTAGTCAGGATGTGTTGGTTGCCGCTGCAGGAGTGAGTCACAAAAGACATGTTTCATTCCAGCTTGACCCTGAGCTCATGGCACCGCCGCGCGCGTATGCTCTTTTCTGTCGTAGTGTGCGCTGGACGGACAATCACCGAGGATTCGCCTAAAACACTGACAGCGGAGGCTTTTGTACATCATTTTTAACGGCGAGTGTACCACAGTGTCTCATCTTTTGTGCCGTTGACGTTTTCCATTGAATACTTCACTGTGCTTTTCTTACATTTCACTCCTTATGGCAGTCTAGAAAGTTCAAATGCCAAAATGTGCCATGCCATAATGCCTTTTTTTTATTCCCGCTCTTTTAGATATCTCGCGTGTGTAGTGTTTGCAAACAAAAAAAATCAAATAGTCTCGCTTTAACCTGACCTATGAAATATCCAACAGGCACTTTAATAATGTGGAAGGACAATAGAGGAACCGAAAGCCACCTATTGTCTGTGAATGTATTCTATGCTTTACCTCTTTTACTGTGGATTTCCCCCTGATTCATGCTGTTACTTCCTTTGTTTATGCTTGAATGACATGTTTGGGAGGCAGAGGAGACAACAGTTGACGTGTCAGTGATCATAATGTAAAGACACAGGCAAACATGATGAAGAGTGACGGCAAAGTATTCCTCGGTGCGCGCCGTAAACAAATCTGAAGCGCGAGCCGCGGAGCGTCAAACCCTTGTCGGTCTTCTTGGGATCTTTTTCTCGGAGCCGCGACTGTCAGTCACGGCGTGGAGAAGGGGGCGAGCGAGTCAGATTAAGAGAAAACAAAAGGAGAAAAGGGAGATTAGGCTGTGTTTGCCCCTCTGTTTCCTCCCCATCATTACAGCTCAGTTAATCTTGGTTTCCGCTTTAAAGGAGATCATACAGCCAACATGAAATAAACCCTCTATGTCGAACGCTTAATTAAATATTGATTGCAGACTTATATGAATTTACCACATCAAATTGAGGCCCCAGTCGGAGGGCTGCCTTTGATATGCTGTGTTTGATATGGAAATGAGTGTGGGAAGCAGCAGGGGCTGCTTCGTACAGCACATTTTCTATGTTGTTCATTTATTTATTTTGCTGCCGTGTTGTTCCTTCATATTGTGAAGTATCTGTGCATCCCCGGAATTACATTTTCATTTCCATACATTTACAGGAGCTATGTTTGACTGCACAAGAGCAATGCTCTGCTTCTTTCTTTCTTTCTTTTTTGTCAGTTTTAGCTTATGATGACATTTTTGTTATTTCCTTAAACTTAAATCCAAAATGCTGCAGATTATGCACACATTCTCCAGGTTGGAAAACAAAAAATAAGATGCACTGCTCCAAGCCAAGTGGCATAAATACGTTGCTTAGAGTTTCTTTAATAGGAAAATGCATGGCAACTGAGCAATAGCCTGTCACTGTTCTGAACTGGCTTCTTTTTGTATGGCTTCAATTCTGTACAGTAAAACAAATAAAAACAAATTATTTATTGCTATAATTGTTTTGTTTTTTTAGTCACTGGAATAATTCAAGTAACATGTTACGTTTGGCTGATTCCAAATGTTTTGTTTGTCAGTTTTCTTGAGTTATGTTTTCTTTCTCTGCTGTTTCACCAGCAGATGGGAGTGTTGCACTTAAATAAGACTGGACGTTTCACAAAATCCTTAAGGTTATTTATTTTGGGTTTGTTTGTCCTCAAGTTATTTGGTGGAATTTATTTGTGATTCAGTCAATATACAAATTGCACATTTTGAATTTGAATGTTCCCAATCTGCTCGCCAAACTATGTTAACAATGTACAATTGAAAGCAACATTTTATTGACAAAGATTCACAAAGTAAAAAGTTGAAATTCTTCTATATTCTTTATAACATTTAAATGACCAGGACGGGATCTTCCACGTCGAACGCAAGCATCTGTTTGGTTAGTCCCATGACGTGGTTGATCCAGCGGTAGTACAGCGACACGCGCGTGTACACGCCGTACTTCCCGTCCTTTGCGCATTCTTCGCCCCAGCTGACGATGCCCGTCAGGAACCACGTGTCGTGCACGCTGTTCGCATGAGGCCCTCCGCTGTCTCCCTGACAGGCGTCTTTGTTCTCGCTGTAGTACCCCGCACAGAACATGAACGGGCTGATCCTGGAGCGGCTGCTGTCCTTACACTCCGTCCGATCTACGGCGGGAACCTCCACCTTCTGCAGCGTGTTGGACGTGGCGCCCATGAAGCGCGTCCGGCCCCATCCGCTGACCGTCGCCGGGGAGGCGGCCTTTACGAGGGTCTCAGTGAAGACCGCGGGCCCTATGCAGATGGGCCGCACGGTTGCGGAGAAGGCGAGGGGGGTTTTGAGGTAGAGCAGGGCGATGTCGTGGTTGTACAAGCTCACGCTGGCGTTGTAGCGCGGGTGGGCGTGGTGCCTCAGCACTTCATAGTCCTGCTCCGTGCCCTCGTTGATGTTGACGTTATACTCGCCTACAGGTGGAGACATGACACACAGTAAAACATGCAGCAGGTGTTACATTCATTCATTCATCTTCTACCGCTCAATCCCAGCTGACATAGGGTGACGCGTCCTAGTCTATCACAGGGCCACATAGAGACAAACAACCATTCACATTCACTAATCCAAATCCTAATCCCCAAATCTGTGTGTCTTTTGACTGTAGGAGGAAAGTCATGCACACACAGGAGAACATGCAAAACAAAGGCCCCTGTTTTCCGACCGGGTCACAAACCTGGGTCATACTGCACATGCAAGAGTGCTAGTCATCTTTTTTTTTTCTTTCCAGTTCAAAAACACAAATTTATCTCATCTTTAAATAAATCACAACAGTAAACGTGACTAACGTAAAGACCGCTTCGCACGGAGCAGAGGTGAAATGTGGCTCTTACCCACTCGGACGACAAAAGCCCCTCCTGCCTCTGCCAAGCAGTGGGCCGCAGTAATAATCCAACTCTTGCTGAGAATGGAGCCCCCACAGAATAAATCGCCGCTGGGATGTAATACCAAAGCCACCTGCACAAAAGAGGGAGGACGGAGCTGTGAACAGCAAGTAATTGTAACGCTTCCCTGTCGTTTTCCTCCTGAGAAAGCCTCACACACTCTTATGCTTCTATTTCCATACAATACCTGCCATGGGATCTCTCCTGGAGTTACTGCCTCTCCACCTACAATGCGTTTAAAAGGACGACTCGGTTCCTCGGTGGGGCCCTCGGCCTCCTCAAACACCCACAGTGGCAGTTTCCTCCAGTCGTTATCGTCTTCAGACTCTGTTGTGGTTGGAAGCGAGGCAGTGGAGGTGGCTGGAGCTGAGGGAGAGGATGTGGTGGTGGTGGTGGTGGTGGTGACGTTGCTCAGTGAAGTGTTGTTTGGCAGACTTGTATTCTTACGGCCGAGCAGAGACCTGCTGTATACTTCACTCGCTGCTGTCAGAGCGGTTCGGCCACATGGGAATTCATCTGGTGATGTGAGAAACAATAATTAACAATAATTGATAATTAAGTTTCATAATTATCATGTTCAACCCCCGGTTGACTGAGGACGACACGGTACCTGCTGGTTCGCAGATTCCTTCCTCCATCAACTCGTATCCTGTCGCGCAGGAACATTTAGCTCCAAAGGTTCCCATCGACTCGCAGAAGTGCATGCAGTCGCCATTGTTCACGTCACATCTTTTTGCAACGACTGAGCAGGAAAAAATTGGTATTTAAATAGTATTAATAACGTACCACCTCATTTAAATGTTTGTTTTGTGATTGTTGTGATTCAGGAAAACATGGTGAGAGAGAGAGAGAGAGAGAAAGGTCACTTTGGCTGCTGTAAATGGAACTTCTAAAAATAACAAAGCTATTTTTGGAACCTAAAAGTGACCACAGTGAAGAGCCACACAAGCCACTGATTACATTTGTAAACCAGGGCAAAGAAAAAGGAAAAAGCATCTGGCTGTGTATCCGTCGGGACTGACACACGATCCCATCTCATCTCATATTCTCAACAAACTCATATCGTGTAGCACACGTATCTAATTGTATTTAAATCCAGCCGCAGGGCTCATGACTTACCGATCTCACATTTCCTGCCAGTGAAGCCGTGCAGACACGTGCAGGTGAAGGAGCCAAGATGGTCTTTGCATGAGCCCTGGTTCAGACATGGATTCGGCTTACACTGGTTTCCATCTGAGGATGACCAGACACAAGCCCGTCACAGTCATGTGTCCACGACTTATACAACGTAGTTTACACAGGAGATCATTCTTTCATTAAACACAGTCTTACCTACATATGCAGCCCAGAACTCCATCTAAAACACAGAGTAAAGTCAGTAAAAAAACACAACTTTGCGTATAAAAATAACAAAAAGGAACAACCACGCACCGTCTTTTCGTCGTTCTCAAACGTCTCCCTGGCCTCTTCCAAGTCACAAGATTCCTCCATACACTCGCGCTCCAGGTTCCCCTGCAGCATCTCCTCAAAAATCCCCGTGTTATACCGTCTGTGTCTCCTCAGGACAGTGCCGGCTGCCTGGCCGGAGAGAAACACGGGGCCTGAGGCTGGAGCTGCAGTGACCAAAAAACACATGTTTTCAGAGCGTGTCTTTGTCTCCTTAATCGCAATTATAGCTATATCATGTTCAGAGATATTCTTTCTATATATTCTAGTATCAATAGGTGTAATACGAAGAATCCTCCCACACCTGTTCACAAGTTCACAAGAAAAGATTGCACTACTAAAATAAACCTCGACACACGAGGAATTATTTATAGGCATCAAAAAATACTGGTATCATACCTCCAGAGAGCTCCTCAAAGCCCCAAAGCAGCAAAACCAAAGACAGAAACTCCATTTCAAATTGTACTGATGTCTCGACCGATGCACACTCCAAAGTACAAAAACATGTTTGCACATGGGCACTCAGTCGGTTTTTTGTTTGTTTTTTTCCCCCCGGAACAAACCAAAGATTGTCTGGCAAAACATCCACATCCAAAAAGACGAGTATGTTTATTTGTATATTACTAACAGAACATAACATGAGGACAACGGATGATTCACCATTTAATGCAATCCTGGACTTTCCG
The DNA here is from genome assembly GCF_958295425.1 of Solea solea. Lineage (NCBI taxonomy): Eukaryota > Metazoa > Chordata > Actinopteri > Pleuronectiformes > Soleidae > Solea > Solea solea. The sequence goes on from NC_081147.1 coordinate 19,653,132, forward strand.
AGTCTAAACTGACCCCTGTGTCACATTTAAAGACCTGAACAAATGGTATTACACAGAAATGAATATTACTAATATAATATAAACTTAAAAATCCACATCTTATGTTATCAAAACTGAATGTAGATATGCAAAAAGTACTGGTAGTTTGTGACTGTGGCAGTGGACATTACAAATTGTGGACTTTTTTTTTTTATTATTAACTATAATCTACAGCCTCAATATCTTAAGATAGTTTGAATTGAGCCTCATTATATTTGCGCAAAACCATAAAGTTAAATAAACGTTTTCAACTGAATTAAAAATTGTTTATTTTGTAAAACAATTTCAACAACTTTGATACAGTGTGTAAGCCACAAAAAAGAGCCATTAAATGGAATGCACTTTGGACTTTTAACCACTAGGTGGCAGACATTCACCTCAGACCTTCAACACAACACAGTATAAGACAGTATGAGACCATCTCTGATCACATCGTCTATCCATGATGACCGCAGTGGAAATAATGAGACACACAAACCTAAAATGTAGGTTTAAAAAATGCTCAAGCAACAAACTGTTTTATATGATGGGATCTTTGTGTGTGTGTGTGTGTGTGTGTGTGTGTGTGTGTGACTAAACAATATCATAATAAATAAATGAGTCCTTTATTATTCCTTCTCTGCATTTAACCCATCCTCTACTAGAAACCTTCCAAGAATTAGGAGCAGTGGGCAGCACTACCTTGCTCAGAGGTACTCCAGCCCTTTTTTTTTGATGTGGTGGGGGACTCAAACAGGCAACCTTCCAGTTACAATAGATCTATTTGATAATAATTATATATTAAATAATATATATATATATATATAGTAATACTAATGTAATGTCATCAGTCAGTCATCATCATCTACCGCTTTATCCTCTGCCAGAGGGTCGCGGGGGGTGCTGTGCCAATCTCAGCTACATCGGGCGATAGGCGGGGTACACCCTGGACAGTTCGCCAGTCCATCGCAGGGCCAGACACAGATAGAGACAAACAACCATTCACTCTCACACTCACTCCTATGGTCAATTTAGAGTGTTCAATTTACCTATCCCCACATTGCATGTTTTTGGACTGTGGGAGGAAGCCGGAGAACCCGGAGAGAACCCACGCACACACGGGGAGAACATGCAAACTCCATGCAGAAAGGCCCTTGTTCCAACCGGGGCTCGAACCCGGGTCTTCTCGCTGCAAGGCGAGAGTGCTAACCACTACACCACCGTGTGGCCCTACTAATGTAATGTAATTATTACATTTACATTATTCATCTTTGCACAAAAAGTCGAAGTGATTTTTAAGTGATTCTGTAATTATATGGATTTGGTTGTATTCATTGCATTTGTGTTCGGGTTAGCCTGAAAAATATTATTAATAAGTATAAGTACTGTATATAAGTATATAAGTTCATGTATCATTTGTTTATGTCAGGTTATGCTACATCTGTAGTTAAATATTATGCTATTAAAAAAAAGACGTCACAGGAATTATTTTTATAATTATTATATTTTCAATAAAAACTTCACTTTATTGTCCACCTCTAATCTCCACATACATGATCATATTCAATAGAGTCAATCAATACACAAGATAATTACGTCGTGGCCACTGAACAGCCTGTGCTGATTCAGCACGCGCTGGCCGAAGATTTAACTCGAGTGTCGTTTGGTGGTGGAGCGTAGAAGATGCATCTGAGATCCCCCCACAGGGAGTCCAAAGTCTTCTCAAGTGTTGGCAACTATTGACTGCAGGCATTTATATTTCATTGAGTCGTTTAAAGGCTGAATAATTCATACGCGAGTAATTAATACTGTCTGCTCAATACGAGAGCTCCTCCATCACTTCCAGCCGCGATGGATATCAGAGTTAAACACTTATCCGCACAAATATTGTGATTTGTGACTAAAAAAGATGAAGATGCCACAGAATTGATTACAGTAGGCTCGCTGCACTGCACTCATCCAGTCATTCTTCTAAAAGTAACTCTGTCGCTGAAAAACTGTGGGCTCACGAACAAATCCAGCGACACCTTTTCCACACACAGTCTCTCTGAATGTGGTTTAATTGCCGAGTGGAGGTGCGAGACAGGCTGGGCTTAACTATAGCACAAGAGAAAATAGCAATGGTAATTTCTGCTGTTAACGCGGCGGTGAGGAGTTGAGAATGCTAATGAGTGTCTTATAGACTGACAGCGTGAACTCATGAATGGACAGGAGTAAAAATTGCCTGTGACTGACTATTGATTTACGAAGATCTCCCTGACATCTCCGTCTTCTCTGCCGCCTTTGGCAGCATCACATAGATGGGGAGTCGGTGTCTGCTCCAATTAGATTAGTCGCCACAGTGAAGGATCGAGTCACGGCCTCGAAAATAATAGAAACTCTTGACGCTTGCTTCGTGCTATAGATTCTTACCGTACGGCATCTCCTGGGCTGTGAGGGCGAAGAAGCGGCCCTGACCTCAGTCTTTCACCAGGGACATGGTGTCATTAGCGGAAGGTTTATGTTTTGTTGCAATAAAATCTTCCTCTGTCAGTTTAAATCAGACTGATTGTACAGCTCAAACTTGGGCGGCGTGAAATGGAAAAAGAACTGCATAGACCCTTTCGAGGGCTACGTCAGGAAACACACTCGTACCATTTACTTGTACAACAGTCCAACACATATGATGTCTACTTGGCTGTGAAGATTACGATGAAAAGCCTGGATTTCACAGAAATGTGTGTGACAGTGCACATGTGTATATGTTGTGGTCTTGGACGTAGCTAGCTTGTATTATGCTGCCGGGTTATTGTCAAGCAATACTATCAGCTCTGACAGAGGAAGTGTTTGTGTGTATAGATGGTTGGCACAGGGGTGAGCAGGGGAAAGAAGCCCTTAGAAGTTGAAGTCACTTTTTTTTACAACATCACTTAAGTAAAAGTCTTGAAGTATATAACATTTATTGTACTTTAGTATCAAAAGTATTTTTCTGACAAGTTTTAGGAGCAGTAAAAGTATTTAAAATATGAGGAGTTAGGATTGGTAGCTCAGTGGTAGGGTGAGTTGTCTTTCAACTGGAAGGTTGTGGGTTCCATTCCTGGCTCTGCTAGTGTATATGTGTCCTTAAGCAAGACGCTTAATCCCATATTGAAGTGGGTGAATGGCAAAACTGTAGTGTAAAGCAGTTCATCGAGAACAATCACTGATTGTGTGCATTAATAAATGCATTTTATTACCTAAACTAATACGATAAATATTGTATATTATACTCGAGTTGATGAACATGTGGGCTTCTTCTTCTTCTTCTTCTTCTTACTTATTAAACGATTTCAGTGTCATACAAGGTTTGCAAAAACCGATAAACTACGAAAGTTCCAATTTTCCACAGAGACGCTGAATGTCACAGGCAGAACTCACTGCATCTGCGCCGTCTGTAACCTTAGCAGCTAAACTTTCACCCAGAATGACCCAGCATGATCTATACTCGTCACACTCTCAATGCGTTTTGGCAGCAGCTCTCGGCTGCTCCGACACTTTGCTGTCTGTGGACTGAATAATCCCCGTGGAGTGGATTACGCATCGCTTTTTAAAATGTATCTCCTATCCACACAGTGATTAGAATGAAAAGTGCATAATTAAAAAAAATAATCCTTTGTGACATAAAAACACTTAGTCATCTAGTTTTTGTTGGGTTTCTTATGAACACCATTGTCCCTCTGTGCCAGTTTTGGATAATCAACCCACTGGCAGCCTGGTGAAGAAGAGCTACTGACACAGCACTTTACAAAACCTGAAGGCTGAACGAGCAGCGTTACACACTGGATCCTTCTCGGTTTTATTTGTGTCGAGAGTAAACACAGCATCGTCTCCGGAAGAAGCAAAGGAGGTGATTATTTTACGAGAGATCCTATGGAGACAGAACAATAAAAAGACAGTCTCACTGTGATGTCACCTGCTGGAAAACAGCAGCGTTTTTATTCTCGATAAAACAGAACTAATAAAGGGACGGTGTCACTGTCCACTGACTGTTATACTTTAAAAAAGCAACAACCAGGACTCAACAAGAAACCGAGGCTGCGCGTGAATGTAGACTGGCTCTGTGTGCAAAATAAACCACTAAAGATCATTAATAAGTGTGTTACAGCTTTGTACATAAACCCAAGCGTAAAAGTGACAGGTTTTATTATGGAATTTTGCTGGAGGTTGCCTGGCAACCTCACAGCCGTGGCAAAGCTAGCCAGACTATGAGTTTTCTCCCTGCTTTTGTGCTAACGCTGTGCTTGATTATGGATTAATAACAATAACATCTTATATATGTTTTAATACTCAAAAGAATCCAAACTTGCATTACTAAGTGCCACTCACTGCACAATATAGCGGTAAAAGATAAACACTGAATCACACACACACACACACACACACACACACACACACCCCCGTCTTCTCGGTATAAAGTCATTGACATTAATGTGACATTTGAGAGTGTTTCGCTTCGTTAATTATCAGAGTCGTTTCTTTAATTTGAAAGCCTAATGTTTCGCATCCATTCCCCCCGCATGCCTACACCCTTGCCGAGCCAAACTCCCTGACATTTTCAGAAATTGCCTTGATATTTTCCTGACGACAAAGAGAGGTAGTGTTTGGATTTACAGGCTTAACAACACAAGTCACAGCCCAGACTCTTGGAGGCCTTTCAGCTGTAATCCTGCCAGCAAAGAAACAACATTTCAACAAACAAAACAAAACAAAACAATCGTAGTTACTCTCAGTGTTGCAGTCCCACTCAAGTGTTCACTTCCAGGACTTGTGACTCGACTATAACACGGGTTACACGTACAGTTAAAGCAGATTTGCCTTTTAAAATGTCATATGATGGAGCTTTACATGACAATTCAATATTATTTCTTCCCTTTAAAAGATATACGATGTCCACAATCCCTTTCCTGTGAATGAGGAGAAATAAAAAGTCTTGATATTTATGTAAATCTTTGTTCTAAAATGCAAGAAAATTAAGCCATACAGTGTTTCCTGTCTCGTGTGGATTAAGCTGGGGAACAATTGGCCGTATAAGATGGAGAAGAAGAGGAAGGAGGTGAAAGGAGGGGAGAGGAAAGCAGACAAGCATGGGTTTGAATCCCACTCTGAACAAAGATAGATGTAAGGTAAATGTACTGATGACATTTAGTAATCTTATATACATGGGAAAACAAGTAAAAGTAAAAATATAAATGTAACAGTGAAGCCTATTTATGTATTTTAGTTCTAAATGCAAGAAAATGAAGCCATACAGTATTTCCTGTCTCAGGTATGGATTTCAAACTTATCAAACTAGGTAAAGCTAAGTGGGACAGTGACCCAGTAATGCCTTTTCTAATTAGTCCATGGCTTTAGATCATTTTGCAAATTCATTATTTATGGGTGCCCACATTTGCCTTAAACGTTTGTATTTAAAATGTACGACGTGAGACAAACGACACTGAATCACTAAAAATAATCCAGTGCTGTGGTTCGCAATATATCTCTCCTTGCTCTTGCCAATAGCGACCCAGAAAATAAAGTGCTGTTCTGAGTCCTAAAAAAACCGGAGAGAGCTCAGATCTACTCCTGGCCCTGTGAGCCGTGATGCAGCTGAGCTGACAGGCGCTGGCGGCTCAGGGATGTTCAGCCAGCGTTAATGAAAAGTGGAGCTTCCATCGCTCCTGGTCAGAAAGTGCCTATAAAACTCACTTTTTTTTCTGCTGAATGTCAAAAATTAGTTCCCAAAAAAAAAACCTGCGACGCCAACGAGGTGGAAATCGGTCGAGTGACATTTTTCCATTATAATGAATCAATTTGAACTTTGCATTGCTCGGGTGATAATATAGCGGCTTTCCTGCCACTGGACTGATGGAGTCTTCATCACCTGTGCCGAATATATGTAGATCATCGGTCCCAGAGCAGAAATATACGGACTCTGTGACATTAGAGATATAAAAAAATGCAATCTGGGGAGCAGCCATGTCAATAATGTGGAGGGTTATATGAAGACCTGACAGAAATACGACTGTGCGCCACACCTTTCGACCCTGACCTCTTGCGGTTGTAAAATACCTTGCTGACCCTGTTCTGACCTTTGAGGTCAATGCGCTTCAGCTCCGTGAGGCTCCGAGATAAATGAGCCGGCGCAACAGTCTGATGAGTATTGTTCGACGAAATCCATCACTTTTATGTGCGAGCCTGTAGACGTTAATATGACCACGGGAAAAAAAACACACACACAAACACACAAACTTGGCTTAGGAGGTGGAACAACATGCCAAAAGCTACTCCACTCATACATTAGCTCCGTGAATCTCAGTTATGGCTTACAAGTTACAAGCAGCGCTGTGACTTTTTATAGCCGTTCAGAAAAGGGAAAAGTCCAGACTTAAACCTGAAAAACCTATTTTCAAAATGCAGACTAGAAGCACACCAGACATTCTGACATAATAACCGTGTGGTGCAGCAGAGGTCATGTATGTACAATAATCGACACGCCGGGGCAAATATCGATATTTTAATCAATCAAGCCGAAGAAGAGGGAGTTTACAGTGTTATAAGCTGCGTTAAGAGATGCCCCATCCACATTCAGTACATAGACTCCATGCACTTTGTTCTCTATGTCGTGAGTAAATAGAGAAATCCTGCATTTTTCAATTTCAATTTCTTTTCTTCAGTTCGACCGATATCTTGATGTATCGCTATATGATTGTCTTGATCGTCACAGAACCGATGTATCGTGATAGTGGACCATGTATTGCATAACTGTATCATAAATATAAATGACAGTAAACAGCACACAGTGTATTTGCCAAAACACTCCCACATCGTGTTCCATGTTCTTTCACTCATGGCAACATTTACCAAGTTCAATCAAATCAAAGGTAAAGTATCCAGTGAACCTGAAGAACTCCGCCATGCTCTGATAAGAGTGAATGTCACAAGATGCAATGGTTCAAGGGACAATCTGAGTGTGAAACACTCTTGTTTGATGTGATGCTTGTTTGTGATAAAAATGTAATCCATATTACACCACACACACACACACACACACACACACACACACACACACACACACACACACACACACACACACACACACACTCACACACACACACACACACACACACACACTTCACGACCTCCAGCTTGTATCTGCTGTCATTGTTGTCCCTGTAACAGAACAAGCCTGATTGCCTTATCAGCCACACACAGGGCTGGAATCAAGCTCACAACTGCGAGCAGAGACGGACGTCTAACCCAACTGCACAACACTGGAACATTAATTACACTCCAGCACCTCAATGCCTTTCCATGAAAATGATTTTTGGGACTGATTCCTCTTCCCTGCACTCGTAGTGGCTCCTCCACAAACATCAACCTGGGTGCTTTTCAGGGCAGCTCTTGTCAAGAAGCTCTCTTACTATTGGTACCGTGTTGCAGATGCGATGCGTGACTGTGGTATCCATGCAACTGAAATAGATTTTGATGTGATGATAGTGCTGAATACACACGTCCAGAAAAAGAACTGGACAGCACTCAAAGAGACTGGGATACATCTAAATTGTAAGTTCTGGAAAGTGTCGTTTTTTAAATTTTAATTTTCTATTAGTAGCAGATACTGTACGTGATATACATTAAAGTTTGTTTACGTCACTGGCTTTAAGGCGTGAAAACATCAGCGCGATTTATTTATAAATAAATTATTAAATAACTTAAGTTTATCACCGCATGTTTTTGCAATCCTTGTATGGCCCTGAAAATCATTTAATAAGTTCAATATCTTTTTGTATTGCTTTTTTTTATTTCTTATTTCACTGCTTACTTTTATTTTTTGTTTCTGCTTATTCTATTCCTACTTTGTACTCGTCACTTGTCTCACCCTGGCCTCCTTTTATTGCTGTAACAAGTGAATTAGCCTGGTATAAGGATCAATACAGTCAAATCGGTCAATCGATCAGTCTGTCTGTCCATCAGCTACCATGCACTGTACCAACGTAGCACCATATGGCAGCAAAAGACTCAGCAGAGTGTTATTGTTAGTTCTCACACACATAAAACAAGTCACTGGTGCAATTTTTTTCCAAAGCATCAGCAGTTAAGTTGGGAGGAAATGTGCAAGTATGATTTTGTTCAACTCTGCAGTAACTCTGTCTTCTTTCATTAATGTCCACTTTAGGAAGTGAATATTTTACACTCAAATGGATTTGTGAAGTCAGAGAGTTATTAACTTTTTCTAACTCACATGAACACGGTAAAGGCTGCGGGTATAAAAATCATTGCCCAAGTTGCCTCTCAGGAGAACATTTGAATAAACATTTCATCAAATGTTAATAAAACACTGTGCATGCTGCAGGAAACAACGCCGTATGATCATTTGTTCTAAGAAAGAGGTACTCCTTCATTTGTGGTTTACAAATATTCCCGCTTTAACGGCGAAGCTGCTAAATGTACGCACTAATGTGACATTTACCATGAGAAATGCTTTTTACGCAACAAACAACAGGAATGAAAGCACAGTCGTTTGCAGAGCCGGCCTCACGTGTGTGGACTATGTTGTGCATTCATAGGCGAGAGTGATTTAAACGTTTAAGGACATCACAGGTGTGAGTATCAGAGTCAAGAGTTCTGTTTGTGCGGCAACGACCAGGTGTTAGGACTTTGCTTCAAACAGGCGAGAAGTGAATGTAGCGCTGCAGTGTGACACTCTGTGGGAAAGGTCAAAGAAGGCCACAGGCTGTGGACACAACCCACTGACATTTACACTGTGTCAAACCATCGCTCTTTATACATAGGCACATGGACTTGACCAGAAACTGCATTCTGAGGTTTGATGATTATTTCACTCCACAATAACTTCACTCAATTACCTAAAACAACACTAACTTTTGCTGTGCGACCATTAGCAATACACTAAAAACAAAAAGGAAGACAAAGGTTTGGGACACGTTTGAAGAGATAGTGAGTTTACTAAAGATAAATGCAGTTTAACTTAACCCATCCTTGAAAAGACACCTATTTATCTTTAGATACATTTATAGTTTATTGTTTTTGTTCTTATTATCTGTATTTTTACATTTGCTCTTAGTTAAATCTTATCTAGTGATAAGTGAGTCGTCTGTGCACTGTTGGTTGACCTGCTTGATTTAAAAATGACTGTATAAACATTTATATATACAATATATATATATTTTTTTACTTCTATTAATTATTATACGTATAATGTTATAATGTATGCATCTGCCTCGCATAGGGCTGCACTTACGTTCCATGACATGTGGACGAAACACTATAAAACTACTGTTTCTGTGTTAAGTTAAGATTTTTGGATCAATTTTGGGTTAGGGTTCATGTTTGAAATGTTTTATGATTAAGAAAAAAGAAAAAATGCCAACAAACGGACAACTGACCTATCAAATAACAGTCATTAATCCATAAAAGGTACAAGGATTAAATGGCACCTGTATCATTTGTAAATGTAACCTGCACATGTTATGAAGACATCCGGTCATACGTCCTCCCTCCTTCCACAGTTGTAACCTCCTTGACCTCACAGGTTCTGAGCAGTCAGTGATTATTGATTCACAGTCTTCTGATCCGGGGGCCAAGATAAATATCCACTGTCAAAAATAACGACCCTGCAACCTGTCAATGCCAGAGCGGTCAGTTCTCATGGTTTAAGGAAAAAAGGAGGAGAAAAAAAAGAAACAAGAAGAAAAAGGCACATGGACTCAGATTTTGCCGTCTCCGTGACGGAATTGGGGAAATAAGCACAGCTGAAGATCTAACAGGTGTAGTTCTATATTCAGTGACCTACTGTACTTGCCAAGAGGTAAAAGAAACAAGTGAATTCAGAGAGAATGGTCTTTTAAAGTAGGGATGAATGGAACACCTCGCTGAAACAGGGCTAAAGAGACCACACTGAGCCTTAAATGTCTCAGCAAGGTCTGAGCGTGTGAAGAAAGTTTGAAAGGGGTCCAGTTTCTTCTAAAAATAGTAACCATATAGATCTTGTAACCCTCAACCCACAGATCTTTTTCCTCTGCTGCCACTGAGGGATCACTTCCTCCTGCGAGACCGAGAGATGTGACATAAAGTCTGCAGAGATTGAGACTGAGAGGCGGACGAGGACTCGTGAACTGAAGGCTGATCCAAAAAAAAAAAAACAACAACACACTTGTCACTAATATAATAACTTAAAAAGAGTGGATTCAAGCTCGAGAAAAGCCATTTGGAGTTTTGACTGTCGACGTGGCTTCGTCAGCATTTTGGAACTGGATGGTTTCATGCGAGAGCAAAGGAGGAATGAAGTTTTAAAGGTAAGGACGTTAAGCCTTGAATTCACACACATCTGAATAGGAAGAGAGAAAAAAACAAATCAAAAACAGCTGTTAGTCCATGTGAGCTGTATCACTAATAAATATGTCATAAATGATGGGCAGCGTTTTCTCACAGTGAGCTCTCATGACGGAGACATTTATTTTTGCTTCTTAATGCTCTTGCTATTCTGCAGACTGTCATTTCATCCACTTTGAACATTGCATGGTTATTATTGTTGTTGTTTTATTTAAAGAAAGGCAGCCATCATTAATGACTGTATATTTATTTCATGCATGGACAAGAAAATAAGGCATAATGAAAACTGATCTTTACATTCTACAAATGGACGTGCATTTGTTTGTCTGTTACTTTAATGAAAAATACTTCATATTGAGTATTTAATTATTTTATTTAATTTCAAGTCACCACGTCATGATAATTGGTGAGTGAGTGAGTTTGTTCTTGTAATTTGGGTCAATTTACCCTTTAAATTGTAGACTAATGACAAAACAAAGAGTGTATGTGCTGTACACAGTCATTTGAATAAATGAGAATCAAAATAGAGGAAGAAGAAAAAGAAGAAGAGGAGGAGGAGGAGGAGGAGGGGAAGGGAATGATTATTTTTTTGACCAGGGCAAAAACAAGTTTCATATCATATGCAAACTAAATATTAAGAACTATAATCTACGGTAGTTGATGCATCTGTTGCATTCAATGTGTTGCAAAACAAACAAACACATGAATAAATAAATAAATAAATAAATAAATAAATATCGAACACAGCAGCTCAGACTATATGTCACGAGGAAAATGCGCAAACTGCGTGTGATGGGGGGGGGGGGGGGGGGGATAGGGGGCGCGTCATTGCGAAAACAAGTGAATGAGAGCAACAAAGAGGATGACGATGATGATGATGATGAGGAGGAGCAGCAGCAGCAGAGGCACGGACAGTTAACGCTCATGCGTTTATGGATGAAGTCACAGAACAAATGCGCACGTCGTGAATGTGCGCGGTGTCGCGGGGATCTCTCTCTCTCGCTCTCTCTCTCCTGTTGATTGTGGCTGCTGAGCGTGTGGAGGAGCACACACACACACACACACACAGACACACACACACACAGACTCAGCTCGTCAGTGGAGAGAGCGTCAAACTAGAAGAGAAGCTGGTCTCAGGCAGGATTCGCGCTGGATGTCATTTCTCCCGGGTTTCGCTTGTAGAAAAGGACGCGTCAGTGTTTTCACTTGTATCTTTTTCTCACTGTTGACTAAAGACCTCAGTGGAATAATCATAATAACAACAACAATAATAATAATAATATAGTCTTTTATTCTTTAAATCCTGGGCTTTTTTCCGCAGCTTTTTTTTGCGTCTCTCCTTTGTCACAGCAGAGCAGGTCGTGATTTATTTATTTTTTTGTATGTAACATCACGGGATTCATGGTGGGAGCGTTTCCTTCCATCAATGTGCATTGATGTAGCAGAAAACGTGGAGGAGATAAGGTGGGTGAAAACACGGAGTGGGCTGACGTACACAGACACAGGCTGGTGTTCTCTTTGTGTGTGTGTGTGTGCGTGTGTTTGGAGAGCATCAGTAGTTGATGTTTTCATTGATATTCATAAACACCAGCCTTCTCATGCTCCATTGTCCTCGCCACACAGTCGAGCCATCGCTTCCACGCCACACGTTGCAGTTGTGTTATGAAAGGAACAAAAGAAAGATCTATAACCCCAATGCATATTTCTCTCCCCACACGCAGAACCCTTATCTCAGCACCTGGAACCATTGATAAGGATTTCATTGAGGACGTTCAGCAATTAAAGGGATTTCGATTCTCATCCAAATCGGGATTTACACATCCAAACTGGGATCTATGAGTGGAAAAGTGGCGAAGCCTAAAGAAGACAAGGATGCTTCCAAGGGTAAGATGAGAACCTTTGTCTCAATGCCTCAGGCTGCTTTAACCCCCCCCCCCCCCCCCCCAGAATAACAGGTTTTAACGCGGCCGTGCGAACCATTCATTCCCTGCATGGTGCTCAATTGAACTCACCCTCTGAGCTCTGTCTGAAAACAACAGCCGCCAGTGGATGGTGAGACATTCCCGGCACGGTGCATGTGGACACTGCTGTTTGAAATCGAAGCACTCGCTACTGTAGGCCTTTATGCTGCACGTTGCTTTGGTTTTAGATCACACGCTTTCCTCACGTTGGCTTTGCAGACCTGTAGCTATGTAATGGCACAGATTACGCACAAAATGAAAGCCTGGATATCGTAAGATTATTAGGCTGCGGTGATTTTAACGTGTCGCTGGCATCATGGTGAAAATGTCTCTTTGTGTTTCTCGCTCTCATCTCAGCACACTGTGCGACTCTCACGCGCGGAGCCTCTGTGGGCAAGGAGCGTGAGCTTAATGTGACCTTACGGCGTAGAAATCGGGCCCTTTGCCTCTCGGTGAAAAAGGGGGAAGTAAACGGCCGAGCCATTGCCATGGAGACAGAGCGGAGGCAGGGTTGCCAGAGAAACCTGGCGGGCGGCACTATAGTAAATGTATGGCCACTCCATCACCAGCGGTGTGCACGACACTTTACGCACCGGCACACACATGACTGCACCTTTGTCTTTGTGCTCGGGTTTAGAGGAACCAAAAAATAATATATATATATATAAATAAAGCACGTGGTGGCTGATACATATATAAACCTCGTTCTTTTGTCTTTGTCCTTTATGGGACTCACGACTCTCTGTTGCCCAGAGATGTGTTTTATGGCCATTGTGTACAAACACGACTCCCCCGCTCGTAATATAATAACAACGTGGCTGCCTGCCCACTGCAGCCGTCCCGTTTTATTCACAATACAGCTGCATCTCTCCGTGTTGTCGGGTTACAGTTCTGTTTAAAGGTTCTCGCGACAGATCGATACATCTAATTGGGTTATTTTGGCCGTGATGACGTGGCCTATTGATGTCAGGAACTATAAGTGGCACTCACACTAATAATGGCACTGTATTAAAGAACTGACGGATATATGTATAGATGACATTTCATGTCATGCCATTTTAACCCTTAGGTTACTATTATGAATAGATAGAAGTACATTTGGGAGCTTTAAAAGCAGCAGTGTTACAATGACCAAAACCTATGTACTGTAATGATGATGTTGCACAGAGAATCGACAAGTTTGTTAAAGTCTACCTGTCCTGGGACTGAATCCTTTCTCTCCGTGTCACCCAATCTTTTTCTACATCCAGTACCTATATATATAAATAAATAAATAAATACACATATCAGAAAAAAGAAGAAACCAACAATTTCCAGTGTACCCGGGAAGCTAAAACAACACACTGCAGACTATGAATAGAGGCACCGGCGCGGCATTTTCTTTACAATAGATGCTTTGAAGGATTGATTTGTAGATTAACCTCCACGCCAACTTTCCCTCTAATCTCCCGGTGGAAATCAATGGCATGTGTGAATGCATGACTCATTTAAGCTCTCAGGCAGCAGCAGCAGCAGCAGCATCTCCAAAACTCTCGAATACTCCAAAAAAACATCTTCACCTTAACAAAGAACACACAGCAAAGCTCATTCAAGGTTTGTAGTTGTAGCTGAAAGCCAAAAACAAACCAAACATCCAAACAAACAAACAAAGAACGATCTATCACTCACACTAGATTTAAGTCAGTAAAAAAACAACAACACAAACATTTGTCATGGAGAGAACAACCTTGTCTGGGAGCTCTGTGGTGTTTGAGCCAAAATGTTATAAACACCAATTGAGTGGCAAACGTAAAGCAACGCACCCACAATGCAGTTCGGCGGCGTCTCCATTGAAGGTGAATGAGAAGCACTTCAGGCGACAACTCCAGCACATATGTGTGGATCCAGCGGAAGAGTTTCACGTGGCGATAGCCGCCCTCCCTCGGAGACGTGAATGGCACAAGTGCAGAGAATTGCCAGGGAAATGTGAGGACGGACTAAAGCTGCCAACGCTGGCAACAACCACCTGTCACACAAATTATTTCAGGGAAACAGTCCATTAAATACAGAGGCTGCTGCCATCGCGCAGCTTTTATTTCCTCGGTTGGCCTATGCAGACGCCGAGGACTGCCCTGCTTTTGATTCTCCCCACTTTCCTTTCATCTACCACTCTGAAAACACTGAGAGTCAAAGCTTTTGAGTCGACATAATCCATAACTGCAGTTAATCTTGGAAATTAAATTACAGGATTTCACTAAAAAAAGAAAAAAGCAAAGACAAAAAAAGTTGACAGAGAGAAGCAGAAACAAATTGGAAGGACGGTAAAAGAACTCATCTTTCCACTTATATATATTATATTGAATATATAGGTTCTCAAAGTGTAGATCAATGACACAATCCACGACAGGGTGTTTTGAGACAGACGTCAGTTTATAGAAAATCCATCTTTCTTCCTGCAGCAGAGTATGTAAAAAGCAGAAGGGAGAGAGACAGCCATGGTGGCGTTTAAGGAGGAGGTGTGTATTAGAGCGTCAGTATCAACACTCGTGAATCACGTTGTGTTAGTTTCTTCCTGTCCTTGTGAACCTGAGATGTGTCAAAGTGTGACCCGCACACACACACACACACACACACACACCCACAGGTTCAAGCAAAGCAGCTATCCTTTTAAGGACCGTTCATCTGGACAGCCTGAACAGAGCATTATCCCTGACCTTAACCATGACCTTAGGTTCATGCCTAACCGTAACCGTGTCGTATCCAACAATTCCAATCTTAGCCCAAGACTAAACCAGTTCCATAGAAGTGATGTTCGGCCTCATTCGGGCCAGGCTTTGGGTCTCCATGAGGACTACAGGTGCCGACCAGGTCAAGGTCACAGCTAGATTAACGTAATCATTTATGTATTCATTTACATTTTCATTTTTAAGAAAGCCGTTTAGTTTTAATAACCATGCCTCAGTCTCGCGGAGCACAATCTGCACCTCCATCACTTCTATCACTCTCCTCAGGCTTCATCTTCATTGCCGGGCCTTAAATTGCAGGTCCAATCCAAAAGTCGCGCATATTTACAGGGCGATTAAGTCGGCGCGCGAATCCGCGCAGCCACAGAATCGATAGCTATCCCTATGAGGAGATGGAAGCCGCTTCATTGATCACAATGCAGGCAGCGCTGTCCTCTCCGACGCCGACACCTGCTCTAATCTCATCTGCAAAACCACAAGCTGTCTACGGAGGCATGAAGAACTCTCCATTTAATGGCTGGCTCGCCGAGGAGCCTCTTCAAAAGGAGGGATCTCAAAGACTACACGGTTAAGCCGCGTTTGTCTCCTCTCAGTGAGAGTTCGGCTGATAAGCATGTGCTCCAGGCCTTGTTTTGATGTGACCAGCTGTCAACGTGCACATGTTGTGCATGCATTGGTCACGGCAGAGTGTCAGGTTTCGCACGCATTCACGCGGGTGTGTGCAAGTTCGGCTGCATAAGAAGGACCTTTTCATTTGAGTCCAAATAAAACCATCGTGCACCCAGCAGTTGCAGGATTTTCTGAATCCTTTTCTTTTCTCTAAGATTCCTATCCACATATTAGTTCAGACATTTTTCTTAAGGGAATGTACGACCTGAGCTGACTTTTTCAGACCTGAAGTAACCTGTACCGATCGTGACTTTACTTAGAATGACTTAAGAATTATTTTGGCTACAATATTTCCACACATTTTTGGCACATGCAAACACTGGGGGTTTTTTGAGGACATGCACGAATCTGGAATGTCAGGGTGCTGGAGTCATTTGGGTGAGATGTTTTCCTGGTACTGACGCAGATCAGGCCGCACTGCCCGGAGGAAACTGGCTAGCCTCGCATCAGAGATCTGCCACTCTCCATCGCTGACTCAGACACTGATTGCTGTTTGTTAATGTTAGAGACTGTCTCTGTGTCCGTTCCTCTGTCACATTGGGCTTCTGACATGGGGTGTCCTGGAATTGACTTCTCCTTTCACTGCTTTCTCTGGGATCTTGTACCGTTTGTTTCTCTGAGAAGAAAGTTGTGTTCTTTTAAGTATGCCAGCCACACAGTGTTGGAGGTGGGCTGTGCCAAAGTGTTTAAGTGGGTTATTATTAATCGATTAGTGGTGAATTACATCTGCGACGTCTCCGGGAAAACACATTTTTCATCCCGTTCATTTCTTTCAACTTAGAAGGGGAATCACGTTCACTCTTACATCATCACTGTCACAAATGCTCTGCCCCTCAAATCTCTAAATACCTGGATGTTCTGGTGCATTAGTCAGTTTGCGGCTGTTAATCCACAGAGCTGTGTGTCTTCTGAGGTGAAAAGCTTTGCGTGCTGTCCCCGCGGTTATAACTCGTCTGTCTGCTGTTGTCTGAAAGGCCACAGGACGAGTGTTTTTTTAAAATCGTCTTCTTCGTTTCTCTGTAATTCTCTCAGTCATCTCTTACGTCTTCTTCCCCTTCATGTGATAAGACTTCTCTAGACATTGGTTTGGCCATTTTATTTGGCCTATAGTTACTTGAAAGAACCAAGAGAGCTCAGTAAGAGGTTACTGAACTCAAACATAACCTCAAACAGGCCAAATGTTTGTGTATTTGTGACGTAGTGGCTGTGGGGGACAAGTTGGATAGAGGTTAACAACTTTAAAGACTGAAATGGACAATATTGGCTCCACATAAACATGTAGCACCACTTATTGTGGCCTGTTTCACACAAAGTTGTCTCTAGAAAGTTTATCTTCACGTGAATGATGTTGATTCACGTGGTCTGATTAACAAACTACAAGAACAGGAATCTATCAAACTGAACCGACATTGAATTGATTCAGGAAAATCAGTAGACATATACCCAGTGGTCTCACACACGTCTGATGCACTGGCGGCGGACACAGCTAATGTTAATTATTTCATTTCTACTCAAAAATCCTTTCATCCGAATGATGGCACAGATCATCAGACTCCTGAATAAACAGGTGTGGGATTATCTTCTACGACCTGTGGATCCTGAGTGCTGTAATTTTACTTTCGGAAATGCTCTCCATGCTACAGTTAATCCCATCTGAAGATAATCCACCATAATTGTAATTGTGTGTCAAACTGCCCTAATAAGAATGAATGTGGTTTCTCCAAAGAGCAGGAACAATGAACTAGAGAGTGAATGGGATGGCTTTTTTTTTCCTTTTTGTTCAGTGCACATTTAAATCTATGTCATATGAAACATTAGAGATCCGCTTTATATAATCTATGGAACATTTTCTATATATGTAAATGCCTATAGAAGCCAAGTCGAGGTTAGCAGTATTCCTGTCGATCCACAAGGCCGTGGAGGACAGAGACGACATCTGCATAAAAACAATTCTTAATTATGTCTTTATCTGGTTTTTGTTCTACTGCTGCTCTGAAGACGGCATACTTTCATGGCTTTTTATAGTTTCTTTTTTTATATATATTCATCATACAGTATGCAGGAGTTGACAAATGGCAAACAGAAACCATCCCGCACACCTCTGCCAGGTATGTGACATTCCAGCTCCAGTGCTAATAAGCTCCGTGCAGATCAAATGGTTTTAGCCCATCTGAGATGATGGAACGAGCTCATCTGCTCAACAGAGCATGTGGCAGCGCTGACTCATTTGTCTGTAAGCCTTCACACAACCCCGCGCTCACATTCACATTCACACTGGGTACAGTGGGCCTCAGCAGTTCTGCTGGAGCGAAATACCTCTGACGTCTTTCTTCATTTGTGTTGCACGTGTGCTTCTAAATGTGTCCTTGAGGGACGGACACACACAAAAAAAAAGCCATTTGAATATTCAACCGGATTATTCGCCTAATATTTAAATATTCTAAATAACTTCAGTGCGTGAGAGCTCGTGAGGCGAATGCAGAGTTTACAGCAAAGGGGAGGCAGCTAACGAGATGCATTCAAGGACCCTGGTAAATTACTTTATCTATGGCATGTTGAGCTTAGATGATTAGCTTCAAGGCGCGTTCAAAAGACGTCTTACATTTCTTCACATCTGTAAACAAACATGCAGTTCACTAACTAGATGTTTTAATAATTACAAAGCGTCACATTAACTGATTGAGTTCATGTCCATCCCTACTTAGCTTCAGACTGCAAAAGTATCATTGGACAATGATGTTCACTCTTAGTGCTTTTTCACACCCCAGTTTTCAATGAATAACTGAATAAATGGACACACAACAAATCACGTATGACACAGTGGAGAGCTATTGTAGGTTTTGAGGACGGCACTAGGGGGTCACAGAAGCAATTACCGTATCCCAAGGTTGCTGCTGAAGCTATGGCTTGCTGCAGTTAGCCATGTCAACTTGAACCTGAACCTTGAGGTATTGAAGCCGCTTCAAGTAAGAACTATTGTGGGTTAATGATGGAGGAGATGAGGGTTTTCTGGTCAGAGTGACACTGATGGAATATTTCTACGCAAAGTCAAGGCCTCAAAATCATGTGATGTTCAAAGGTTTTATGGCCTGCAGGATTCTATGTTTTAAATCGTGCCCAGGATTAATAGTTGCTGTGGACAAACTAATTAAAGTGGGTGAAAATGATGAAGGGGATTAAAGGGAGGTAAGAATGGGAGGCGGTGTGGTCATAAACGAGAGCTACAGGCTGGAATGGTACATGTATCAAGCTATTTTTGGGAGAGCAAACATCAGTGAGGAAAGCACTGATCTATGTCCTGAGATGAGTCGATGGACTAGTAGACTGAGGAAGATAAAGGCAGAATTTTATGTGACTGGCAAAAGCAGTGTAAAGCCTGATCCATCACTTGTTTGCTCTCTTAAATGCACAAAAAAACAAAAACAGACTGCCCTTCTCTAAAACCCTCGATGCACAACACAACACAAATATTATCATACAGTAGAGCTCCGGAAATCCCGTGACTCAGTCCCTTTGCACCCTTTGCAACAGGCAGCCTAAGATGCAGACCATATGAACAGGAGTGGTGCTGGATTCAACCCGTCAGAGTTCACTGCACACTTTAGGGTCAACTGATATACCGGCCTGCGTTTTACACGGTCGGAAGCAGGCAGAGAGGACATTATTCCAGACCTGCAGTATCCCGACTTCTCGATTGACCTCCATTCATCTTAATCCAGAGAGTCACTGAAAGTTTACAAGAGCCTGGAGCAAAACAAATGGACGCAACTCCATTATTTACCGAGAGCTAACCACAACATCCGTAGCTTGTGTTTGTTCCCATTGCAACCTGCTTCTTCTGCTCACTTCATAGTGCGCTATGAAGCGCTTCATAGCAGCAATTCACCACAAACCAATCAAATTAGGGTTTTTTTCCCCAGTAATATACGCTCTGTTTTATTGCTAGATTTGCCTGTCTTGTTTATCTGAATTGTTTGGAGGATACAAATAAAAGAACCTGAAAACCTAACTTGAAATTGTCAAGAGGAGAAAGAAAAGCACAACTAGTTTAGGGAAGGGATTCCTCATCGATGTAAACCTCTTAACGGACTTATTTGTGGTGACCCACTGAGCATTGCAACTGTTGTTAGCATTGTCAAACCTTTCTAAATAAACTTGCCGTGTGTACGTTTTAATGCTAGCTGGCTTCCTGTCGAGAATAACTGTTGGTAAAAGATAAAATCCAATCACATGATGAATGCAATGTCATCATAGTAACACTATGGTAAACAGGTGTTGATATCATATAGCTTAGCCATGCACTAACTTTTGCAATCATCCACAGATTATTTAAATGTACCTTTATCTACCAATTATGTAGAATAAGTTAAGTCTTGATAATGAAGAAATGGCAGCATTACAACATTTAAAAAGTTTGCATAGCCTGATTGAGGTATGTAAAGGTTTTTATAACCGTTGCCAGCAGCACTGGAAAGGAATTGTGCCTGTAACTGGAAAATCGCTAGTTCAATCCCGCTGGGGTGCCCCTGAGCAAGCCATACAATACTGCTCCTGCGCCCGGCTTGTGTGTGTTCACTACTGGCGTGTAATAAGGACGGGTTAAATGCAGAGGACAAAGTCACTATCACTAATTGGTGTGTGTGTGTGTGTGTGTGTGTGCAAAAACGACTCATTCTGACTGGAAAGCAGTTTCGGTGAACACTTTGCAATGTCCCTAACTACCCATGAAATGTTGTCGCTCATGCATATGTAAGTGACATTAGTGTAACAGATGCTGGAAGTGGAGGAGTAAACAAATTCAGTTATTGCTCATTAATCAGGACATTGACTCACATCCTCGACCTTATCGATCTACGGGTCACTCACTCAAAATAGCAGTAATATCGTAACAGAAATACAGACCGAGTGTCTTATGTGAAGCCTCAATATTAATGAGGATTAAGTCTTAAATGAGCTTCCACACAATCGGTGATATCTTCCGGGACAGTTGAAAGACAATTATTATACGACACTCATTTAAAGCTATGCGTGCACATGTATTGTACAGATCCGTGTCTTCGGGTCGTGTTTAATGTCTGGAATGACCGGGGCACTTAGTAGTGGCTTCTCTTGAGCTGGAACATGAAAGATGATATATAGCAAAAAGCCATTAGCACCAAACCCCTTTAGAGAAAGCCCATTTGATTCAAGCTATGCGGAGAACAGAGGAAGACGTGGCTAATACACATGTGCTGTAAAATATTAAACGGGCAGAAGATAAAACAAATTCAGCCCTAAAGTAGTAAAAGTCAAACTCTGGAATGAAACGTGGTTGTGTGCCCTTGCATGTTAATTTCAGTACTGAGCAGGCAGCCGCTGCGTGCCAACGTTGAATCAAGTATGAAATGCAAGCAGCGGCTTCTGTCTCGAGGATGTGAGAAAGAATGGGGTAAGAAAAAAACATCGCTGAGGTGAATGCTAAATATAGCAGTGGTCCTTTACGAGCCCCTGAAGCCGGCCTTACGCCAGTCTGGAGCAGTGAACATCTTGGCCCCGCCTGCCTCCTCCTAATTAGCATCTCATCATTTACATAATGAGATGCTGCCACGGCAACGAAGCCCCGACGAGCATAGGAGTCGTCAGTCATGGGGGAGCTTGGATTCCAAACATGCACTCCCGATGAGCTGGAGCCGCAGCACTGTGAACGCTGTCACTCATGCGCTCACACAAACACACACTCTGGTTGGAGGTGTGCATAGTGTTCCTGTTCTATGTGGGTGTGCCGCAGAGAGAGGATCGTGAATATGTGGTGTGAACATTACACAGGGATATTTGTGGTTTGGTGTTTGCATGTCTCCGTGGTCATGAGCTCTTACAACTTTAGGTTTGAGACACACTGGCTCGACAGCCGGCCCGTGGCAAAGAGCGACCACCAACCACGGCATTACCTCAAGTTATATTCACACACAGAACATCAACCTTAGCAGACAATAAACCAACACTTTTTTTTACCAGGAGATCAGTGTATTTTCATTGAAAAATGAAAACCAGTATAACTTTACGTGGAAGAACTGAGTGCCGTCACAGGAAGAGACGTCCGAGGCGAGCTGGGACCATCGTGGAAAAGGGCCATAAATGTCCAAATTGAACGAGCAACTTACTGAAGAAGGTTGAGATATTATGCACACTTGTTACGTGTCCTGGTGTAGAGCTGTGTGCTTGCTTTGTCACTTTTTTGCGTCTCCTCTCGTCTTTTAAGGGGTTATTAGGACAGAAATGTCGGCCATCACCGCCAATCGATGACCGACATTTCAGCTGTAAAGCTGTTGGCTGGACTTCTGTCGATACCAACAACAGTAAACCAGGACACAGCATGTGGGCGGCATGTCCTGGGTTTAAAGTGTGCCACAGTTTAAACTTATTCAGTTTAAAATGTTTTTATTTTATTTTATGTGGTTTATGTGGTCATAGGTAGATCTCAATATTTTTTTTTTGGGGAGGGGATTAACAGCAAAAAAGAGCAACTCATGAAACAATTTAAAGACCGGCCCCTGCAAGATGCAGAGAGGCAAGAGGTCATGTGATCATGTAGTGTTCGAGTGACACTGAATTAAGTGGAGTTTTTGTGCATCTTTCATCTGTTAAGTAATTAAAATACTCAATTATGTCAATATGACAATCTTTGAAAGAACAATCCCGATATAATCTTAGATGACATACCTTGGCCACCCCTAGTTATGGGTGATATAGCAAACATGTGATGACAGCCTAGAAGAAACCTGAGACATGTTGCTTAAAAATGGAGATGAAAAAACTGTGCTCAACATAGTGAAAAACAAGAATGCAAGGAACTGCACATAGAAGTGTCAGCATTCATTTAGGCACAAACTGTAGCATTAAAACTCATAAAACACATCTCCATCTTTGCACGGGCTGCAGATCAACAAACCTTCAGTCCACTTTTAGTTTGTGTGATTCTGATTCAAATTTGCCGTGTGATTCAGCTTCCGATCTCACAAACTTTTCTTTTTGTTTCGTCAGATGTCATCTGAGATTTATTGTCGTGAGCGACCACATCATTTTCAGGCTAATTTCAAGAGACAAGTCTCTGCCTACACTGCAGCACAGAGGGAGGAAGAGAAAGACGTGAGGAGGGAAGCAAAGGACCACAGAGAGAGAGAGAGAGAGATGGCAGTCAGTGATCTGACTAACAATAATCTATAACCGCAGAAGTGGCCACCATAAAGGAGATGAATAGTGCTGTAGGCGACATGAAAAGGTTACGCGCAATAATGACTAAAAGCTTCAGCTTTCCTTAAAGGTTACAGTGGAACATTTATGACATTGCTTCAGTTCCTCCGCCTTCTGTTGTTCCTTCTGTAATACATTCAATATTAAGTGCAGGCTTTTCATTTCTCATTACAGTTTGAGCGTTTCCAACTCTTCGGCAAGTTTCATTTCACAGGAGCAGTCAAGTTTCAGAGCACCAGCTCTAAATAAAGTACTGTTAAAAATCTGTGTCGTGGTGAGAGGAAGCCACTGCTGTGTGTGTGTGCGTGTGCCATGACCCTGTTTGGCGTACTGTGCAGTCATGTGGTCAGTTCTCGTCTTACACAATAGAAGCTTTCTTTATGGCTCCTTTTTTTTTAATCTTGGTTACACTATTCATAGCACAAAGACATTTGTATCACGGTAACCTTTCGAACATGCTGTATGTGACCGCGACGGAAGAATACTGCAACCCTCCACCAGCGGAGTAGAATTGTCTGTCTGTGTTCATGTGTTTTTGGGCTGGTTTGCCAGCGTTATCTCAGGATCTCTGTATTTGGCTTCACTCTGTAGATCAGACCGGAAAAGCATCTTGCTTTTGTTCATAGTCCTGATTCCCCCCCCCCCCCCCCCCCTTTTTTTGCTGTATTTGTGTATTGAGATAGGTCTTCTGTGTGCTAACCCTTGCATACATTAATATAACACATTTTGTGCAGTGTATGTATCATTTTGCTGCTTCCCACTTAATAAATTGGATCATTTTTATACAAATACAATCGGAAATTTATTTTCAGGCACGAGTTTATCCCCACAAAAAAAGCTGAGCCATTGTATAAATAGCGAGCCTGAACCTTCCACCAGCTGGAATGTTTGTGCATCTTCTCTTTCTTCACTTTTTCTCTTCACTGACCAGGAAGAACAGAGGAGGAGGAGGAGGAGGAGGAGGAGGGACTCAGCACTGTCTCTGCTCTATAACACATGCAAGTGTCTACAGATGTTCACGTTTCCCTAAATTATTCGTGTGCCCCGGAATAATTTAGGAAACGTGAACATCTGTAGACACTTTCATCGACTCGCACATCGTCACACAATTAGAGTAAAGTGGTTGTCGTTGTGGCAAAACACAGTGAAAACACGCACACTGTTGTAAATAGGCTAATTCAAAAAGGTCCTTTTATAGTTTAAACGTCTATACGGGTGCGTGCCTTTTTAAAGATGCCACCTAGTGACCCACTTCCCATTCTAAATTGTGAGAAGAGCACATCTGTGGATACTATAACTCTATGATGACTATTTTTTAACTGCTGTTTCTTTGAATAAGTGAACAGCCATTCCCAGTTTAGATATTATAAGATCTTATACATGCTTTTTAAAACATGTACATTTAGATCTGATGTGACAGGCTGAAAACAATTTGGCAAAAGTAGTTGGTGGCCCAAAAGGAATCTGTTCATCTGACCCAGTTTCTGGGAATAATAACTGTTTCAGACAATATCAATCATCTAAACATTATTATGGATACATTTACAGACTGTGTTCGTGGGTATTTTGGTGCTATACATGAACAGACTGTGTTGTTAACGCCGTGTGGAGGCAGTCCTCACACTTGCGTTAAAAATCGGCCATCGCACCTGTTAAACAATTGTATTGCTCTCAGCTGTGAGATATGGGGGAAGCGAAGGAGATTATTTTTGTCTGTGGAGTCGTTGAGTTTCATTTATGGCCTATTTTCTTCGCTTTCTTGTTTTTATCTCTGGAGTGAAAACAAAAATATAAATAACAAATCAGTCAGTGAATATGGCTGTAATACATTAGCAAAGTGGGTGATTTGCAAAGTGGAAAATATGAACACAAAAACGGTGTAAAATGTTTCCCTTGTAAAATATACCCAGTTTTATTTTTCCTTCATTCATGAATTGTGAGGATTGTCCAGTAGGACACACAGAGGAAGGACTAACACTGGGGATTCAGGGACAACTGAAGCGAGAGTGCGAGAGTGCAAGAGAGAGAGCGCGGGAGGGAGAGAGTATGTGTTTGTGTGGGTGGGTACTGCAAAGCTCTGGGACAGATGGCCGTTCAGTCTCTCTTCGCGAGTTGGTCAACTGGTCTCGTCTTTGGCTCTGGGTCTCCATCCTGTCTTGGCTGTAGCATCACAGCAGTACCCACCCACAACACACACACACACACACACACACACACATGCACAAACAAACACAAACACACACACACACGGAAGTATCTTGAGTTCCCTTTCCCTGCAGGGTAACCAAGCTGCCTGCTCTGTGATAAACACTAACCCTGCTGCTGCTGCTGCTGCTGCTGATGCTGCTGAGTGACCTGACCTGTGCTGGAATCCCAACATATAGCAGGTTTTCATTTTTAAAAGTAAAGTATGGACTTAAATGCAATTTTTAAAAGTAAATTATGGACTTAAATGCAATACTGCTTAGTGATGAAACGGTAGAATAAAAAAAGCTGCTGGACGTCCGTCGTTATCCGTTGTGTCGTGTTCAGTTTCGTTGTTGTCGCACTGTGCGTATCTCGCTGTCCTTGTAATGACCGTTTACTTCCTTCTCTTATGACACTATCTATGCTGTATGTAGGTGGTGTAGAGTTAAAGAGCATGTTTATGAAGCTTCATAAAGTTTGTTGGACTCACCTCACTGTGCTGCGTGTAAGAGGAAGTCCCAGGAACTGTTCCTCATTGTGTAATTAGCCTTCACCTTAATAATCGAGCACTCATTACAGGCAGATTGCGAGCTCAAATTGAATTAAAGACTCCTGTTCATTAAACTCTGGTGATTTATACAACGCACCGCGCAGAGACAGTGGACTAATGAAAACAGCTCGATGTGGATTTCTGCCGCGCTCACTCTCACTGAAACTCTCGCTGGAGTTTTCACTGTAAAACTGAAAACTCCAGCAGAGCGGCTTTGCCGTACACTTGCATGTGCATGCAGTTGTAAATGGGAGCGTGTGTGAGATGTCGTTACTGCAATTTAAACATTTTGCCTCACTTATCGTGTTGTTGACACCACGTTCAGGAGAATACCAACAATACAGCAGAAGCTTGAGTGAACCTCTGCCACAACAACGGTGGCCTCACCTTCAATTGCGAAATCCAAATCTAACCGAGACATAATTACCGAGCTGGTTTCTCACCCGCTTTCTTCCAAACCTATTTTGAGCTGAACTTATTAAAGCTATGCTGCCACTAATTAAGTTGTTTGTCTTCTCATAGCGGTCTCCGCCTCCCCACTGCTGCTCACTAATGAGTGGTTGTGTCACAGCACCCCGCTTGATGACTAAAGGGGGGGATGAAAGCACAAAAAATGGAAGAAAAATGACCCGATAATGGCAGATATTCTGCCAGGCGGCGCTGAGGCTGTTGCACGTGTGCCTGCATCACGCCAGCTGAAGCTTGTTAAACGGGCAGTTGTGTGGGTGCGTTGAAAGTTCAGCACACGCATCTTTCAATTAAACAGCGCCGAGGTTTTGTCTTATTCATTACATTTGCGCAAAGAGAAGTGGGAGAGTAAATAGCCCTTTCTCGAAATGATGTTTGGACTATTAAACACTCAAGCGACAAGTCAGTCGTTTTGCTTTTTCAAGAACAGTGACTGTGGCCAATTCATACGCATAAAACCTCTCATGGGCGTCTTGAAACTAACTAACTTTATTTGTCCTTAAACAGTTGACTCTGACATCAAATTGACTGAATTGGAGATGACAACATCTACAGATTTTGAAGGTACAGAACATTTCACGTGTACACAGAGGAGCCCTTGCTTTAAGTGAAAGTGTGAAAGAGTTTGAAGAGAGTTTGGATGAATAAAACCTTCAAAGGTCTGGCAGAACCTATAATTATTCTACTAGGTCAATTCTTAGGGGTTCTTGGGAGTGAGGCTGTAACATAAAATCTCAGCTTTTATTTTGAAGGATCAGGATTTGGACCAGTGTCGCAGACTTTGTAATATCAAACCCTCAGAGCCACGGTGATCTAGCATAAATCTAATGGCTTGCCCATCTGTTGTGACTGTGCTGGACTCTCGCATGTCACCTAATACACAACATGGAAGGGGAGCAGTCGGGTCATTTTAGTTTATTATGAAGACCTTACTAGAAACAAAGTGTGAGCGTGTCTACATTATATCTGATTAGGGGAACTCTGCAATCTCCCTTGTTTGCACACGTTTTGTGTTGTGGTGATGAATATTTGCATGGAGGATATGCAAGCATGTGTTGTTATGTGAAGATTGTGAATTCATTCGTGGACGAAAGTCACAGCTTGCGGTAACGCGCAGAATAATCCACATATGGTCACTCTGCCTCTCGTGTGGTGGCACAGCATAATCGCGATAGGTTTCAGATTATAACATCTAAGTGTCTATTTTTTTTTTATCTGATGTTTTTTTTTTCCATTCAAGTCTTAATTTAGATTTCCTTTCGGTGCTAAAAGTGATCACTAAACCTGAGGCCACTCGACATTTTTAGACACTGAGCTTTAAATAGAACATCAAAGACAGTTGTTCCCCCTTCAAGGCAATATGTGGAATTTTTATCACCCACTCACTAAAGCCAGAGTTTTAAAGGTTCCTTAATGTGACTACTGTTGGTTGGAGGGTCTCTCTCGACCTCTTGCTTCTCCCCTGTCCGTCTCACTGTGTTGGACGCTATAGTGTACGGTGGCCGCTGGCTCAGCTGAATGCTGATGAATGTCTGTCCAGATAACCTGCTATCACTGCCTCTCACCTCATTTTCAACCCTTCGCCCATAAGCTTATATTGCAATGTCTGCCTCGCTGCTGCATGCTAACCCGCTTATTAAAGTTGATTACTAAAACAACAAATTGCTTCCTAAAATAGTCCATTAGCTTACATGTGAACATGATAACGTGTTATATCGGCTTAGTAAGCGAATTGTTTTTATTTATTCACACCGGGGGCTTATCAGGGATATAAAAAGTCACTGCAGGTGATGTTTACTTTTTTTACCCACTATCAAATTTCAATTTTGGCCCCAAGGGAAAATGTTTTGGCATTCAAATAAATGTTTTATTTAACAAGTTTGTCATCGTCATCCCTCAGAAAACTGTCGAGAACGTCTGTCCTCACCATTCCTCACAGCGCTTACTGCATTTTCAATCACTCCAAGCTACTTCTCGAGCAGAGCATTGTTCGTCTGTTTTTAGACAGAGTTTAAAGAATCCCAGCGGTCTCCTTTTTCCTTTCCGTTACTTTCACTCTAATTTACTCTCTCAACGTCGCACTCAGAATAACACTCCCTCTGAATGCCCCCTCTTTATGCCCCAGCGACTCTTAGATTTCATGCTGTCAAATTTTATATTACTCCACCGGCCGACGAGCTTGTAATAACTTGGGCCAGAAGTTTTACAGTGGGCTGTCTCTCCCGTTTGCATCAGGGGCTGTTTGTGCCAGTGCGGGGTGAGCATTAATAACCACAGCGCTCCCATCATGCACGGAGTATGCACGCTGTTAAGATATCAGCTCACAGAATCAAGGACGACTGTGCTAACACTTCACGCTGTGATAATAGAAAAACCACTGGTGATAAAGGTCTTTTATGGAGCACAGTGCAGTAAGGTGAATCAGGATGATTGGCCTTTTGATTAACGCAGCACTGACCCATCCTTTGCCCCAGTGAAGTAGTTTCTCATGTGTCAACGTTTACTACATAAAATATATATATTTCCCATAATTTTGTCCAATTTTCAATTTCAATCAACATACTTTTTTAATACAAATCATACACGTCACTGTTTCTTCAGGAGTTCTAGAGTTTTCCATCTGTCAACTAAGAAGCAACTAAAGTCCAGTCCCGTCTAAATTCCTGAAGGAGAATCAATGTAATGATTGAGCATTAATGCCGACTGTCGCATTATTGTGAGAAATTGAGAATATTGAGAAATATCTTCATTCTTTTCTTTGTTATGTGTCCACCAGTGACACTTGGTCCTGTTAGCAAAGATGAGGTTTATTAGATATTTCTCAACTCAGGGGAAACTGAGGTTGGGAAGCACAGTTTTTCAAAAATACTCCCCCTATTCTAGTAATACAACGCTAAATGCA
Organism: Solea solea; assembly: GCF_958295425.1. Lineage (NCBI taxonomy): Eukaryota > Metazoa > Chordata > Actinopteri > Pleuronectiformes > Soleidae > Solea > Solea solea. The sequence continues at coordinate 19,682,193 of NC_081147.1, forward strand.
AATGAAAGTATTCTTTTAAAGATTGAAAGTTGAAGAATCCCCTTAACTACGTTTTTTAATTCTAATTAAAAAAGTAACCTTTGTTATATTGATTTTGAATAAATTATTTTGCAATATATTGTGTTATTGATCGTATCGATCATAAGGAGCAAAGCCTAAACATTTGTGTGAATATGTAACAGAACCTGTTTAAAAATAACACAAGTTCCCAATAAGTGTGTCACTCAAGTGGAGATCTGCCCACACACACACACACACATGTTTTAGCACACATTCACCAGGTAGCCACGCGGTGACGTCTGTTCGCGCGCCCACAACACAACGCCCGCTCATGGGCCGCGGACGCTTGTGGAGCACAAGTGACAGTAGCAACACATGGGTGTAGATCCCATGGTGCACAGGGAGTGCTTGAGGAAATGTAAGCAGCTTAAGCAGTCCACGGTGTTGTCATCTCTTCTCAGCTGAGCTCCCAAAATAACAGGCCCTCTGGGTAAAAACTGGCAGAGCTGAGCAGAGGACAGTCAACAGACAGACCCAGAACAACCCGGCCCAGATTAGACAAGATCAGACCAGCCCAGTTACTCAGTCCCACTTAAGCTCAAACTGGTCAATTAAACCTTGTAAAGCAGAAGTTGTTCGAGGCCGTTCCTGACAGAAAACCTGCATTTACATGATCTGACAAGCCCCACCCTCTCAGCCCAGCACTGCTCAGCCTGTTTTTATGGACGCTTGAACTAAGACCATTGTCTTCAAATCAAAATCACACAGTTAGCCAAAATGTCAAAAGGCTTAAATCGAATTGTTCCCCTTTTGACTGTTCTTTTTTTTTTTTTATCCTTGCAATAAAATCAAATCTCAATTAGTCCACTCTTTTGATGGTGTCGTGTGGTGTTTAAATCAGCGATTATTGATTCATTTAGCCGCAGTTTGAATGCAGAGGGAGATTCCTTACGAAGCCCACACGTATTTTGGGACATCACTACTTCACATGAGCTGACGTGAATGTGCGTTCCTGGCTGCTGAGGTGGTTGTACTGTAGTACAGCTGTGAGCAGGTAAGGTAGGATTAATGTGCCTCCCTCCTACACACACAAACAAATCAACAAGGCTCCACTATGGGGCTAAGCATGTATGAGAAAGGGAGAATTTTTACTTAGACAGCAGACAAAAAGAAGTGTTTAAGTGTCCTCCCTGCCCCCCCCCCCCCCTTTTTCTCCAATCTAAGTCCTAATATAGGCTACGTGTAGAATGGGAACACACAGCGTTATTCGTGTCTATAAATGGAGGGATTTGCCTGAATTGGCACACTCTCTCTGTGTGTCACCAGATTATGTGATGTAGCGCATGTTAGTGTTTGGTGTCGTCATGTACAGTTCTGGACGTATATATATATATATATACGGCATGTGCACGGCATCTCTGCCGCGTCTGAGGCAACACTGCGGGGGAGTGTGAGGACGAGCTAATTTTCACCTGTAAAAACTTCACTGAATTATTCATCAATGAGAGCTAAACTGGATGGAGCCGACTGTGAGCTATTTCTGGAAAGTCACATTTGAATATAAAAAAACACTCCCACATTGCCAAGTTTCGTTTTTTTTTTTTCCTCCGTTGCATAACGACAAAATGACAAATGAAAAACATGGCACGTAGCAGGAGAAGAGGAACATTCAGCTCATGTTTTTTTTTTTAAATATTTAATAAAAGCATGCGTTTATGACTGCAAGTGAACTTTATTTTTAAGAATTCATCACCCAGATAATCTGCATGTCCGTTTTTTATTGAGGCAACACAACTCAACAAATTCATCCCTATGTTCACCATTTCTGTTACATTGAAGTTCACCAGTATGTAGCCGAGGCTGCTGCCAAGAGGATTTTCACAATAAATACCTGACAATACAATACAAAGACATTTCCAACACTCTCAAATCTTGACAGTAACAGACTGTTTCATTCACTTCATTCACTCCTTTTAATGAAGTCACCTGTCGTCAGCTGCTGCTACGTTTTACACAGAATTTGCCTTTAAAAACTACCATGAATAATAATCTTTTAAATGCTCTAAACATCCTCCTCTGTACTACATTAAAATGCCAGGACCCTTAAATATGAAACTGCACACCCACTGCTCCTACAAATATTTCCAAAGCCGGACTACAAAGCAACTTCTGGAAAAAGCTTGAAATTAGGTGTTTATTATTATTCATAATATAAATTGGTTCATTTTTAATCACTACCACTGAATATAAACAAAATAAATCAATGGGATTTTAAAAAGCATCAGTGGCACAGTGGGTAACCCTCTCACTTGCTTGCTCTGGTCGAGGTTAAATTCACAGCTTGGCCAAAACACCGTCTCAGACGCGGTTGGTAATGTTTTTAGATGGAAACCCACTGAGAAATCAAATGCGTGTCCATATGTATCAACAGACCTTTGGCAGCGGACACCCCCACCCTGGTCTCAATGAACACAGGAGCAAGGATGCACTGCAGGGAGACTTAGTCCATACAAACATGGACAGCGAGAAGGGTATTCAGAGCAACACCCTGTATCTTCCATAATTGAGTTATGTCACACTCCTCCATCACATTTCATGGAATATTTTAATTGTCTGACAGACAGACAGACAGACAGACAGACGGGTGGGTTTCATGGCAGCCGGACAGAACGAGTAACACAACACCAACTAGTAAATTCCGCCATTCCTTTAAAGTCACCACACCCAAGGTTGCGGTCGGTTTTGGTATCGCAAGGCCCACATTTATTTGAGGCATTGATTGGTTGCTAAGCTGTCATCATGCTCTTACCCTTGAAGGGAACGGTTCACAGTTTTGCTTCCACATAGTGTCATTACACCCGTTTATGGCGCAGGTCAAAGGGTAGAGCACTGAGTAATGTGGAATGCATGTCTAGGGCGCAGAGCGCGATGATGGATGGAGTGATGTGACGCCGATCGCTTCCGAGTATTCGCCTCGCCCTTTTGGCCATGGGGCCCCCTTCTTTTGAGAGTGACCCCTGAGGCGTCGGGGTGAGACTGGAGGTGGAGAGTTAAAAAATATAAGCAGGTGCTACAAGCACAAAAAAAAAGAAAGAATTAGGTCAACGAGGTTACATAACTTCACTGTGCTATGTTTACTACCAACGAACATTTGGCTCCTCTTTTACTTCAATTGAACAATGTTTTGTGGCAGAATTGTCATATGTCAATATGCCATATAGTCATATCTCTCTCTGTTTCTTCAGTTCAATACGGATCTCTGTGTCTCTCTCCATCTATTTGTGTGTCCTTCGTCGAATGATGCAAATCCTGAACGACACCTCCCATGGCTAGCTAAACTGCAGGCTAGCAACAGCAAAGGTCATCGGAAGCCACTGCCGTCACTTTGTTGAGAGGTTTTGCAAACCGACAACATTAAATGTTGTTCAAGCTTACTCTGCTATATGACACATGGTATAACATTTGATGATATTCTAGTTCCCCTTTACAAACTTAAAGGTGAAAAGAATGCAAGCCATTGTGTAGAAATGCTACCAGACTCGTATTATTATTTTTGTTGTCATAACCCTTTAAGTTATGTTGGGGAAGTTCAGTTAAGGGAATAGCACCAGATCTGAAGTGCTTCATGTGCAGGACTACCGTCCCTCTGGATTGTATGGCTTCAAATGTTAATGGAGTGTTTGTGCTTAGGTCACGTGAAGGACAAAGGCTAATCCAGTCTTTATTAGATTGAAACCTGATGTAGTGCGGAGGAACCAGCAGTTACCAAGTCTGACATGATGTCGAGCAGTTGTGAGCAGGGTTGTGTTATAAAGAAATGAAGGATGTGTGACCCCCCCAGATTGTCCCCACATACCTTTGACATGAGGGTTTCTCTCCAACTCATTCATTTAGTTCAATGTTAAATATCACATACAGAAAACATGAGTGTGGAGTAAAAGAGGAGGGCCGTTAGGGGAATAGAAAATATGCAGCTGCATTGAATTGAATTGAATTGAATGACTTTATTCCTCCCCCAGGGGGGAAACACACATTTACATCAGCTCAGTTAAAGTGACACAGAGGTGCAGAAATGTGCAAGTGTATAATAAGTAAAATGTATATGTATAGGATATATAATGTATATAAGTAACAATAAAATAAAAATGTAAGCATAAGAATGAGAATAGAATAAAATAAATACATATAGTAAATACATTATAGTAAAAAAATTACAAAAAAAATTACACTCTAATATAGAGTAAGTAATAAAAATAGAGATAAATAATGAGAGAGAATGCACAATATCCAAAAATGTACACACACAAAAAAAGGTAATCAAGGACCTTTTTTGGCACCAACAGTTATGGGAACTGTTGGTGCCAAAGGTGCTTGAGCTTGTCCAGTACTACAGAATAAAAATGAACATATCTTTTAACCATTAAACCAACATCAGGACTAGAGCTACTGATCCTCTTTATTACATCTTACAATATATAAAATGCATGAACTCCAGTAGTTTGGTCTGGACAACACTCTAAATCCCCAAATATTACAATATATGAAGTTAGAAACATGATTCAATGATTCTCTTCAATTAAATGTAACTGAAATTGTATAAAATCGAATTGATCAAAGTCGGACAGACACACTTAGACAATGTGGATGGAGGTCGAATTACCACTGCATGCATACGTTCAATCGGACTCAACTTAGGCTTTGGCATTCTGCACATTCTTCTACACAACTACCCCCGGCTTTGAGCCAGAAATAAAAGAAGACGCTGAGGCACAGAAGACGAGGAAGAAGAAGATGACAACACAGCAAACAACACATGGTGAAGTCTAGACCGGTATATTTCTGGACTGAGGAGGAGACCGAGTTTATGCTCTGCCAGCTCAATGACGAGATTATTTTAACGCTCATGGATGGTGGGAGGACTTGGTTGGTGACATGCTAACCAACTCGTTAATTACTAATGCGAACAAGGTGAAATGGGGGCACATCGCCACCTAGTGTAGTGGAGGCAGACACGTGCCTGGACAAGGATAGTAGTCCAATCCATTGGCAGCTAGAACATAATTATTGTATGACTTAATTAAATAAAATTGTTGCAGTTACATTTTTCCTGATGAAAACACAGTGCAGCAGCAGAAAGCCGGAGCCTTTGACACTGATCGACTGCGACGTGATATTGACGTTGATCTGTGTAGTATTCGGGGGGTCGCGACGAGGTCAAACTCTGGCCGCAGTTTAAGACGAGGCACGCTGCTATTGATCATCGCGCACGGTGCGGGTCACTCCAGATGCCGCACTCCTAATACGTTTGTGCACTGTAACATCACGGAGCAACCAACGGTTATTGGGTTTATTCTTAGAATCTCTTCATCTCAGCTGAATGGGCCATCTGGCTCCGTCACAATACAAACCGCACTTACACGGAGAAGTGAACGCTGTATCAAGAGGCCGTCTCTCAATGCCATTTTCTACTGGTGAAGCACAGTGGAAATGTGCTTTCAGCGTGCTGCTGAAACTAAAGGGCAGCGCAGCCAGCACAGATATATTATAGCAGTGCAATCAGTGCAAAGTGGAGTGCATTGACAGGGCAGATATGATCATTATCATTATTATTATTATTATCATTATTATTATTATTATTATGATCATTATTATCTGTGCATTTTAACAAGCAGTGATTCAGTATTTCCAGTCAGGTCTATTTCTATGTTGTATACTTTCATATATACACAACACAACATGATTCAAAGCCAGTCTGTCTTGCTGCAAACATGCATACATGCCCATCAACTATTGAACACGCTATAGTGTAGTTGACAATGACTGCTATGGCGGGAGAGCTATGACAACATTTCTTAAACTTAGCCATCTCTCGATACACGGCATTTCTAATGTCTCTGATTGCTTGTAAGGCGTCTTCCATTATGCCTAAATGTAAGTAACACTCTGTGCTACTCTACATCTCTCTCTGCTGGTTTTGAATGAGTGGCTGTGTTTTATAATTTACACACATAACTCCGCTCCTCATTAAACTTATATCAAATGTGCTCATAGTCCACATCCCCTCGGGAAAAACTGCCTCGTTTCATACATTTCGTTTTGTCACATTGCAGTGTTTAGTGTTTCGGTTCCCCCTTTAAAGTCGTAGGTGTTGTCATGGTAATGATCATGTGCAATAGTGTGAAGCAGTTCAGTGTTTGGCGACCTTGGCGTCTGCTCGTCGGAAGGTGGCTCTTCAAACACGCGCACAAACACAAACATCCAAGCAGCTGCGAGGCCACTAATGAGGGAAGAAAACAATAATGGCTCTGTGCAGATGGGTAATGGATTCAGCTCAGCTCACGATTCCGACATTAAATGAATGAGTGAAATTGTGAAATCGATGACGTCGTTGGAAATAAATGAAAATAAGCAGGGGGCTGAATCAGAGACGAAGCATTTTGGACCGGCTCTCTCTCCAGACTCTCCGCAGGCCTCGCATGTGAAGACTGTTCTGGAATACCATTTTCACACGGGGATCATCAACAACTGGTGCTTTCCTTCACGTCACACTATTGAAACATGATATCAATAATACAGTGGCTTCTGGCTTCCATCTCGTACCAGGTGTTGAGGATCAATTTCATGTTTTTTTTGCTGGTACAAAATAAAACGACATTCATGAAGTTTCGTGTATATCTTAAAATCTTCTACCGCGGTTGGGACTGGGGTTTTCAAAAGTGGTGCACTTGATTCGCTTGATAGTCTCAACTGAACCGGAGAATCTTGGGCCGTGTCTGTTTACAAACCCCTGAGTTTCAGAGTAAAGGCTGATGCCACTGAAGACGTCTTTAAAGAAGGCTTTGAGGACTTGATTGTCAAACTCCTGTGACTGAAAGAACACACTGTAAATCCAGCGATTACAAAGCAAAATGCTGAGCTGTGAAACGGAACACTACGCCACCTGCTGCTGGCGTCCTGTGACCCCCTCTAGTCAAGTAAAGTGAGTACAGCAAATGAAACTAAAGACACGTAACTAACGGGATTTTACAAAATAAATCTAATTCTAATAAAAGACAGTTTGACCTGTTGGTCTTACAACTGCTCCTCACTTACAGAAAGGGAGTAGACCTTGTTGCATGTGTGTGTACTTGTAAGTCATTTATCTGGCATAGACACTGTCCTTATCAGGACCAGTAGTCCTCATGGAGACCAAAACCTTGTCCAAATGATGCAGAATTCACAGAATCTTCTGTCAATGCACAGTCCTTAAAAGGATAGCTGTGCATACCCGTGAGTGTTGTCAGGTGTCAGTGCATGTGTGGGTGGTTTGATAGTGCTGAGTAGAGCAGCTGTCTTAAACATCTGCATGTGTGTAATCCATCTGCTCAGACCACATAAACGGCAGATAGCTTAGCCCAAAGCTCGACTCAGCACTGGACAAACAAACTCCTGCTCGGCTCTCAAGTGAATTTTTTTTTTTAAATGGCAGTGTATAATGTTTGGGAGGAAAAAGTGAGTGGCCACTTAAAGCACTCGTGTGTTTGATTGGTCACCATCATGCAGGGCTTTCCACGACGACCCCACTCAGTCGTCTCAAATTCACACAAATGTTTCTGCTTATGACTGAGAGTGATTCTTGTCAAACACTCTCTCAGGATCAAAATGACAGAGAGGGGAAACCCTTCTCTGGGTCTCTCTCTCTCTTTTTTTAAATCCATTGAGTGCAGTGCCTGCGTTGGAAGGACAGAATTAACCTTTTTTTGCTGCATCACTCTTGGATGTCAGTTTTGATCACGGGTTGTGCCAGAAGCTTCTGTGTGAGATACCCTCCCTCCTTTTCTCATCTTCCTCTCTCTCTCTCTCTCTCTCTGTCACTCCCTCTTGGTTTCTGTAGCGCTGAACGGAAGGAATCTTAAATCTAAACTTGCTTTGCCTCTGTAAGAGATTTATAAAAGACACACAGCTACATGTCTGAATGGCCTGGCTGCATAATTCATGTCCTGGTGTTGAGCTAAATCCTACATAAAAACCTCTGCTAACATCCCTGTCCCTTCGACACGCACAGAAGCAGAACTGCAGCTTTTCAGCGATGCTTTATTTATCACGCTCTCATTTGATCCACAAAGACAAGCAACACAAACATTGAAAACGGGACGTTATTTCCAAATGTCACAAATTCAATCAGTAGTTCTTGCTCAGTTTTGTTTATATAGTTGGGGAAAATGGAAACAAGAATCACTGTCTGATGAATCACTGTCATCAGACTGCCTAAAGGTGCTGAAATAAAAGGATATAAGACAGTCTATATCAGGGCTGCCCAGATTAGTCGACTTATGAAATTCGTCGGAGCCGAATTGAAAAATTGACGGAGCTCAAAAGTTTGGGAGCATTTTACCAAAATAAAAGAGAAGAATGTGCAATGCGAAATCTGCAAGGCAGAACTTGCCTTCCATGGCAGTACGAGTTCTGCCCGGGACTTGTTTGCGTACAAGTTTGTGTCTCATGCGTGTGTGTGGACAGACTTTAGACAGCTGTAGTAAAGCAGTGTAAAGTCTGTGAGCGCACCAGCAGGAGGAGCAGGAGGAGGAGCAGGAGTCCAGGTTCCCTGAGAGTTTGCTCTGGGAAACATGAAAAGCGCGATGACGACAAGGACGAGCAGCGGAGCTCATGACCTCATCATGTCAGCCGCTGTCGTACGGTGACATGAGTGTTACATGCTACAGCTGCAGGTTTGGTCTCTTCACTGTGACAGAACCTCACAGAGCAGGTTGTTGTTTTCATCGTACACACACACACACACACACACACACACTGAGTGTCTGTGTGTCTCCTATAAGACAGGATGAAAAATTGAGAGTCAGCTTTTTTTTTTTTGGACACCGTCTGGTGCAACAGCAACTCAGCAAATCATATGGTTACAGGCAATCGTCTGATGTTTCTATACAGAATGCCAGATTTGTGTTTAGCACTATAGATCACACTTACTCGAGCCCCGATTACTAATTACTATTATTAATCGATTAATAAATGATTTTTTTTTTTTATTAATCAAAGCAAGCTCTGTTGTTTCTCGTTATACACTTTTCTCCATTTAACAGAAAGAAACAAGCAACTTTCTGATTGATTCATGGAGAAAATAACAGACAGATCACAGGGACATCTGTCTGTGTAAGTTAGTAGCGCCATGTTGGCCGACATGGCCCGCACTCTTTATCCCATCTGGGCTGGTACTGAGCGCGAGGTCTCCCGTTACAGGACAGTAAAGCATGAGGACAACTATTCTGGAGTAATTACCACTTATGATGACCACTGGCAGCTCCCTTCATTGTCTCCCCATGTCTGTGTTTGCAGAGCACATGATAGATGAGCAGCTGGTATGACTTGGCTTCTGAGGTAGGAAATATTCAGGCTGGGGGAACAGCTGCGTGGTGAACAGTTACCTCACAATGTTCCTTTCAAAGCACTTGGAATATGTTTTTATTTATTTATTTATTTTCCCCCAAAAATGACAAACATGGTGCATCTGTTGTGGTTTATTGTGTGGGTCATGCAGATCGCGAAACTCTATGCGTAAAGAGTAAAAGCAAAACAAGTTATTAAAGATAATCTGTTGACTTCAAGTCCATCATCCAATTTTTAGCAACAGAGGTCAGTAGATATGGGTTGTTGCTATGGCCAAAGATGTCTTTTGAAAATAAATCAATAATTGGTTGATAATTTATTCAGTTTTTTTTTTTTGCCCATATTTTTTCCCTCCATCTGAAAAAGTGTTGCTAATGATAATGCTAACAAATAAAAATAATGTATAAACTACATATTAAAATGTTAATACAATAAAATAAATAATGAAAAAAAAAGTTTTAGTGACAACATTCATCTATTATTAACTTTAAGTTTCTGAGAAAGAAAACGCATAATTTGATTTATAAGGTCAATTATTAAAACATGGCAAATATTGACCTGATTCATCTCCGTCTACCTCTAGACGAGTGATGAGAAGAGTAGAAGAAGTAGAAGAAGTAGAACTCTGACACAGCCATAACAGCTATGCGGTGTGTATTTATGTGTGTGTGTGTGTGTATTAAAAACGCATTATCAGGAAAACTGAGTCATCAAACACTAATCTCAGATATTTGAAGGTTCAGATAGTGTTAGCACTAGCTGTTCCTAAATCTCCCCTTTCTGAATGCCTGGATTTGAATCCTTTATATAATCTTGCTGCACGGCCAAGCTGGAGGGGGACACTTGGGTTAACTGAAATTGAAAGTGTGTCCATGACTTGTTCATATAGCTGAAGGGTTAGCCGTAATACTTCCATAATCTTTTTCTCTGTTGGTGCATTTTTTATTCACTGCTTAAATGTTGTAATGTCAGTTTTATTTTGCTTACATGAAAAGAGGAAGTCATTGATATGATGGACATGTAAAGGCTCCTTTTAGCTCAACACCTGCTTATTCACACGCGGAGAAGATGCAAATCATGCAGAAAGACTCTTGTTCTGACCAGGTCGCAAACCACTACACCAGGGGCCTCAAACTCAAAATGACCTGGGGGCCTATGAACTTCTAGGCTGGTCAGGACGGGGGCCGAGCACCAGTCAAAGTAAAAATAGTTAAACAGTTTGTACAAAATTAACTAAACTTAACTTGAAATTGTATCTGTATAATCCATCATGATACTGCAAATTTAAACTATCCAGGATGTTGTTGCTCACCCTTTCAAAGTAAAAGTGTTTGTTTTGATATACAGTTCCCAAAAATACAGTTCCCAAAAAAACCCATTTATGATGCAAAATGAATCTGTTAACAACCAAAAATAGACAGAAATAAAATAGAATTATTAATAATAACAACATGTAGACAATTGTATTCAAAACATTAGACAAGATTATATACAATTACATTTTGAATTTAACACATTAAACAATGCAATTAATGCAACCTCATGTATTATTATCATACAGTTTTCGGGATCACTTTAAAGTAAGTGCAGGGCCACAGGACATCGATTGGAGGGCCACATGTGGCCCACGGGCCGCAAGTTTGAGACCTCTGCACTACACTCAATCTTTCAATAACATCAAATTAGTGGCACACGCTAATATTATATTACTTCCTTCCAACTAGAGCTGAAACAATGAATGGATTATTAATCGATTACTAAATGAATCTACAACTATTTTGATAATCGATTAGTTTGAAGCTTTTTTCACGATTAAAAAAAGATTTCCGATTGTTTAAGCTTCTAAAATGTGAATATGTTCTTAATGTCTTTGCCCTGGATAACAAAGAAATCAGAAATCCCCCTCTCCCTCTGCTACATTTCCTCCTCTAATGAACAGGAAAGGCTGTGAGTGTGTTTTAATAAACTGCGGGACTGTGTGGTTTTTATATCCATATGGGATCTGATCTGGTGTGAAGAGAGCAGGAGAAGCCGTTTGCCCTCCATACTGTATGTGCTCTGCCAAAGACAGCGTTCCTGGCATAAAAGGCTTGGATCCAGGTCTATTTCTGCCAGATTAAGCAATAAATGAAGAGGATTGTGATAATTCAGGAGCTTAGACGTCATCGTTCAGTGCTCACAATCAATGACATTATGGCTCAAGCGTTTACGACGACTCTGGTGATCAAATGTTGGCATTTTATCATATTTTATCATGAAATATGGATCAGGCAGAGAGAGAGAGAGAGAGAGGGATGAATAAAAAGTAAGGATCGCTAAAGTTTTTGGTTTCTGGTTGTGCAGAGGCGATATCAGGCGCTGAGCCGGAACCTGCCCGACACCACATCAACTTGTGGCGATGGATGGGAGTGGAATGGGCTTGAGCACTTAGTTGGCCATTCAGTGATACATTAGTGAAGGCACTGAGGGCTGTGACAGAACAGAAGGTCGGGGACGGTCACTGCCGTCCCTGCTCGCGAGCAATTATGTAGTATAATGCTATTTATTCTCAAACAGCACAGAGTTGATTTAGCATTCACTGAGTTAAAAAAAAAAGAAGAGAAGATCTGAAAGTAGTTATTGTCAAATTTTAAAGCTACAGGTCACAGCTTTTAAATTAAAATTTTACACTTTTATGCGTGGTTTATACGTTTACTGCAATAGAGTTCTTATGAGAAATACAATGGTGTCATCATATGTTTCCAATCTATTATATTTCATCTCTTAAATATAATCTATAGCTGCATTTGCCGTATGTTTTTTTTGAAAGAAAATAAAGAAAGAAAGAAAGTAAAGTAACACACATTGCTGTCATGTCACGACGCGCCAGTGTTGCCATCTTCTAATCTTTGCACAAGCGACACACTTTCGGCACGTGTCACATCCACAGTGAGACGAGGAGGCAACGCATCCTTCTATCCTTGTAACCTCATTGTGTGACATTTGACAAAATGGCAGCAAGCACAGAATCAAACCTGAGACAACACAGTAAGCATTGTGTGGATTTGAATGGGTTTGGATACAAATAGCCTCGTCATATTGATTTCTCTCTCTATTTGGAACGTTTCCAAAGCGGCTGATTTATTCCAGGGATTTATACTCATTGTAAAACTAATGGGTGCAAAAATAGTTTCCAGGGTGAAAAGTGGAGCAAGGAGACTTTTTCCCCGGTGCAGTTGTCAGTCTTTCTTTTTTTAATCTGATTTCGAGTTAAATCATTTTAGTTTAAACCAAGTTAAGGAAAAATCACCAAAAAAGTCCACAAACTTTTTTTTATTGGTAAGATTATTTATTATTTAGACAACCTATTATCTTTGATTTCTTTAATTCTGTTTGGAATTAAAATAATCATTAGAACAGAATTAGAAATTACAACAGACTGAAATACAACATTTCTACTCCAACTCCCATCTATATTCACAAACATGCCTGTAAACACACGGAATAAGTTGTGTGTGTGTGTGTGTGTGTGTGCGTGTGTGTGTGTGTGTGTGTGTGTGTGTGTGTAACCCTGAGGCAAAGAAAGCTGTCAGACAGCGGTGAAACTGGCCCTTCATGGCCGCTCTTTGATGCCGGATCAATACTTTTTCAAATGAGCGCTGCATGCGTCTAGCATGCGGCCTTCACCCGACTATTTTATCCCATTCATCTCCGCAGACGTGACGTATTGGCAGGCAGCATAGTTGTGTTACGCGCTCTCCCACTCTACTGCGCTTCTCTTCTGCAAACACGCGCACCAACAAACACACAGAGAGAGAGAGCATCATGCAGTATAAGAACTGGATTTGGCTGTTTGGCCACACAATGTAATGACTTGAAAGAACAAGTAAGAGACTTCATCAAACTCAAGCTCCAAAACACAGCAGAACAGCGGTGAAGGAAAGGAAAGAAGGTGTAGTTGTACTGCATTAACGTGGATACTCAATCATGTGCGTCTACTAATAAAACTGGACTTTTTAGTTTTTATACTTAAACTATCCCTATCATTTAATTTCCATTTTGGTTAACGTTGTTCTAGTTATACAGTGATTTTTGTGGGATTATAAAGGGCTAAAATACCACGTGACATCTATGAGCGAGAGTGAGCGAGAGACGTTCGTGTATGAATACAGATGCACACTCATCTTGTGCTCCGAACTTCAACTTGACTCATTTTCCCTGCCGCCTGCAAGGTGACTTACAACCAAAATAAAACTATTCTTTCTCAAGATTGAGCCACGCTAAACCAAAGGCATCCCAGAAGACAATGTGCTGGATTCTGCTCTTTGCGAGACCACATCGAGGCCAAGCTATTTTTGAAAGGCAAACCTTAGGCTACAGACCTGCTTCTGTGCTTAATTCTGATTCTAATTTAGGGAGTATGCCGTTTGTCGCGTTATGATGAAAGTCGTTTCCTTCCTTGGTGGATATGAGGCGCGAGCAGACAAAAAGGGCCGATTGCACCTTATAAATGGACGTGTAGTGGGGCTCATTTTCCCGGTAACCCAGCGGTGCTTGACTTGATTACACACGTCCTTGAACCCCATCTGAACATGACATCAGTGGCATTTGTGAGAGTGATAATGCTCCATCACATTACACCTGCTCACACACACACACACACACACACACACACGCACTGCAGTGTAATTGCACAACACTACATGAGGTTAAATACTGCCCACGCAGGTAGCACATCTTCCATACTGTTGCCATGAAACCTGAACCTGTCATTCGTGAGGAGCCTTAAATAGATGAGCAACTACCAGGAGTAAGATTCACCCTCAACCACCCCCCTCCTCCCATCTGTACCTGTTTGTCCTTACTGTAAGATTTATTTCACCCTCCTCTCCTCGAGATTTATCCCTATCAGAGGGGCAAGGACATCTATTGCAGTCTTCTGAAGGTCCAGGGTGGCAACACTGTTGCCTGTAGATCACTGCCTATCATGGGCGTCGGTGACAGCTCACTCGCGAGTGGCTGCAGGTCTGATAAAGAGTGAGGTCCTGGACCTTGTTGTGACATCCATCACCAATCCTTCAATCCTAATATACATACTTCATCAAGGCTGGGAGGGGCAAGGATGAAGGAGACTGTAAAAGATGGTTTCCAACACTCCACCTCTTCATCCATTCTGTTTTATTACCCCTGATGAGCCGGTGGTTAGAGGGCTCCTTAATAGATGGGAACTGGATTCAGAACCTTTATTGAAGTCTATTCTCGCCGACTTCCCCACACCTGCATTTTCCACCCCAGCTATATGTTGCCCACTGAGGAATACTTTGCAGCAGACAGAGTAGTGAGGATGACAGAGAGTAAACAACTGCAGACTGAGTTAATGCCTGTGCCAGTGGGAGCGCGTGCGGTGGGGGTGTGTGATGGTGTTTTTCCAGCTAACCGGTGAAAGTGTGTCAGTCACGTCTGCATAAAAACATCAATCTAAACCTTCAGCAAACTGGTCATTTGATCACATGACATAGATAAAGATGACACACTGAATTAAATGCTCATGCTTATGTTGCCATTATGTAATAAACAGTGCCGTCAAACGAAATAATAAAATATTGAATCATTTTAATGTCATTGTTGACTCGCAATAAATCGCACATTCTTATCTATTCTAAACGATTTCTTTTTGTCCCATTATTTTCTCTCATTTTAATGCTCTTATCCACACAGAAAAGTGGATCGACTTGCTTGGTGCAAATGTTTATTTTATGGAGACAATATCTCTGTGACCCTGCATGTTTGGAGTTATTCCTCTTATTGTGAGAGCCGCACAATAATAACAGAGGCTGAGAATAAAGTGTGACGCGCACAACGCTCGCCGTCCACTCAAAACGTAACATTAGCCTACTACACAAACAAGTGTGTGCAGCGTGTTGTTTTTGTTTGCGGTCTAATTAGATCCGGTGTGGTGTTGTCGTCTTTCTAACGTTACTAGTTGTTACAGCATGTGGAAAAAAAACGACAAAGTTTGCTCGGCCAAAAAGAACGTTAATCTCGCGCTAAAAAAGATTGACACCGTTAAAATGGGCTTGCGCTAATGCCGTTGATAACGCGTTAAACTGACGGCACTAGTAATGAACCTCACTTTTGTGCACTGTAGCTGTTTCCAATCACATTTTGAGTTGAGTGATTTATACATTTTGTTGTTTATCTTTCTTTCAGCACTTTGAAAGCACACTTTCTTCCTTTTTACGGCTTTTCATCCACTGGTTTAAGTACAGTAGCAGCACCTCAGTGGTTCCAGGGAAGCAGGGAATTTGGTCATAAACCTGGAAGTAAGGACACATAGGTCTCCCCTCTGTCATTCTAAAGCACCCTCTCTGTAGTGCTGTGGTAAATAGAATCAGTGTTTTTTTTGCTGCTGGTGTGGAGGTGTGAGAGTAGCAGGTTATTCAGGACCCCCGATGAGACGCTGAGATACTGATAAGTCCTGTAGGAGAAAAGGCAGCGGGTGATTAATTGCACCGGTTGTGGAATCGTGATTATCTTGTGCCTGCGGGTGTGTTTGTTTTGAACATTGGGGAGTCTTGTGTCAAGTTGTACCGTGGATCTTCTCTCTCTGGGCAAATAGCCCATTCATTGTTGTCGCTGTCTTCAGGAGTTGCAGACTTGTTTCATTCCGTCTTCACAAGTTTAATTTGTTCCTCCTTCAATTTGGCACGTCCGTGCACAAATGCCCCAGCAGCGTCAGATACAGATATTAAATAAAAAAAAGATGAATGAATGAATTTTGGGTTTAAATCAGGTGGCAAATACAGTTTATTTGTGAAAGGGTTTTATGAAAGAAACTTGTTTAAATGTGCTTAATTCGTGCTTGGCACCAACATGTGCCTGTGTGCTGTGTTCATGAATGCAGAGCAGAGAGTTTGCTGCAGTATCATTGCACCCACACAAGTCTGATTATTATTTAAATTATGGCCAAATAGAGTCTTTTTAGAGTTTGTACAGTGTTTAATATCATGCAAATGAGTCTGTCCCTCACTTTTATATCTCTAATATACATTATGTGATTCTTTTTCTTTGATGGAAAAGTAGATATGGGGTCAACTCTGGGTCTGTGACAGTGGGTCACGTGTGAACATTTCTGTCAGAATCCTGGTTATACATCTTGGAAGAGAAGATACTGTGCTATCCACTTGAATTGATCTGCTTGGAGCTAATCCGGGAACACAGATTAAATCTGAGGCGACATAGGTCCAGTACAAACACAGAATCCCGGTACAGAATAAGCAGATTGCTGTTAAAGAAGATCTTATCTATGAAACGTACAGTAACGCATGGCTTCATGAAAGCAAACTCTAGCCACAGTAGCGTGACCTTGGGCTTGTGCATGTCTCTGCATCTGCTTGTCTACTAATATGGTATTATGGACTGGATATGTGGTGATCGTGGGGCCATAATCACACACCACCTAAACGCTCCGTTTAATCACTGCTGCATTGGTGTATATGCAGTCGCTAATTGCACGTTTGCCTTGCTGTCCCGCAACCTGTCTGCTCTCTACCAACCATATAATCACATAACACGGAATTTGAAAATCAATCTTTTCCTATTTGCTTTTGTCATTTTACTTTTCTTTTTCAGCAACCAAGGATATATTTGACCGAGCCTTCACTGTTGTTTATCTGGGGTGTCTTTTGAATTTGAGTTATTTTGTGAGCTTGGCCTGTTTCTTTCCTTATTGTTCTATTGTTCTCTCTATGTGTTGTACTGTTATTTAAAGCTATTACTACTTTTGAAACCTTTTTCTGTGCCTTGTGTTTTTTGCTGCTGCTGTTGTTGTTGTTGTTGTTTTTTGTTTCTGTGCGTGGTGAGCTTTCTAACCCTGGTTCATTCTGTTATGGCACCACCACAGTCCAGGATGACGCTGCCCCAGGTACCCAGGAGTACATTATGTTACGGCAGGACTCCATCCACTCCGCGGATATAAGGAGTAAAGGGTCCCCCTTTCGTGCTAAGTGTCACGAAATCTTCTGCTGCCCCCTGAAGCAAGTCGTCCACAAAGAAAGTGCAGAGCCCGAAGGTTTGTTCCCACCCCCTCTTTGTTTTAATTTGCTGATGCTCCTCGTCTCCCCTCCTTCCTCCCCATTTTGTCCCCCCCTCATATTCTGTGTGAACCGACGGTTCTTCACTTCTCCCAACTAAGTTCTCTTTCATTCTTGTCCCATTTTTAGACAGCATCTGCTGTGCTTCTCTAGCATGTGTGCGCATGAATGTGTGAATGCGTGCACAACAGTGTGTGCGCGCGAGCACAATATGAGATTGCTGAGACTGCTTGGGGCGTGTTCACATGTAGAGAACCAAAGAGGCCACTTCTGTCCTGTGTGTGTTTGTCTGCACACCCTCCATGTTGGACTGAGGAGCATAGCATCTGTAGCTCCCCCCCCCCCCCCATCCCAAAACCAGTAACTTGGTCATTGCCACCCCGAGGCGCATGCACAGAGCAAAACAAAGTGCAAAACAAAAAAGGGGCAGCTGCTGCCCTAATGAGCTCTATGACTTCGCAATTTGAGCATGTGCTTGATAGTTTCACTGGCCGCACAGAATAAGTCTTTTATCCTCCCCTGCTGAAGACTATGCAAGTTTGAAATCTTTCATATTCTATGACTAAACAGTGATACTCAGCTTCAGTCAGCAAATCCCCTCCTCTTGTAAGCCGCGCTTCTGCCTGTGGCTCTGTAGCTCGTCTCTACTTTCTTCACTAAGATTACTGTACCCATCATGCAACACTGTTCACCTTCGTCTACACTTCTACTTCTTTTTCCACCTTTAACGCTTGGCGAAAGCTTGACGAATCAGCATCCTGTGTTGAAGATGTGCGGTGGAGTAAACAATACAAAAAATAAATAAATAAATAAATGTTCTCTGTGCTGCAAGCATGCAACCATATCATGCACTGTCTGGTACTCGGGCTCTCTGAATGCCTCATTTATCATCACCCCCCCGCCCCCCCCCCCCAATAGAGTGCTAAGACTGTAGAAATTGCCTTCTTTTGCAGACTTCCTGCTAGGTAAGATATGAACTGTCTCACTGCTGATGCATTTTCTGCTATGTATTGCACCATGTTCTGATGATGTATCTAAAGAGGGTCATATGTAGCGCAGCACCTCTCGACTGAAACACCCGTTCACTTGAAGGTTGTCTGTGTAACAGCCCAGAAAGTGTGTGTGTGCATGAGAGAGAGAGAGAGAGAGAGAGAGATAAAGACTAGAATCTCCAGCAGAGGACTGGCGAGAGACGTACAGATGTATTATTCAGTTTGGCTGCAGCTCCAGTTGGACGTGACTGAATTTACCAAGGAAGTGGGGGGGGGGGGGCGCTTATGTAAGCTGATCATGAAGATGTCATTAATTTTGATGCATGATGTCAATGGAAAATGTGTTTAACCATGTGTGGAGTCGGCTGCACAGATGCAGAGACAAACCACTTAGAGTACAGCAATGTTGAGGCAGATGCAAAATGAAAGGAAAAAACAAAACAAATTATTAAGCGTCTTCATGAAATGTTACAGCTTTAATATTTCTTACTGGCTTTGATTTTACAAATCTCTCGACTGTACTGGAGGGATTAGCATCAATTTTCCAAAAATATAATCCCCTGTTTGCTGATTTGATGACTGTCAAATACAGCACATTGGTCCATGATCTCCCACAGGTGTATAGGTTGGGATCTGGTGTCTTTGAAGGCCACAATTGACTGATAAAGCCATGACTCCTCGTACCCCATATGGATGGAGCCACGTTGTCCCTCCACTCATATTTCAGGTTTCTACTTCATTTTGCAATCCGTCTGCTTGTATTCAGTTATGTTTGTTGATAACGCAGGAGATTTGTTTTGCAAAGAAGGACAAGAAGGTTATTTGCTGTGTGAGATCTGAGCAGGGAAGTCAGTCTTGTCAAGTTGTTACTGTGGCAACAACATTCCCACTGCTGTGTGTCGCATGTGTTATTTATGATTGTCATCATTTCTGTGGATCCTAGATGTGATCACACTACGGTGGCTAAATGCTGAGTTGAGTTTGAAGGTGGATGTCAGCGCGCACACACGCGTGCACGCATGCACGCCGAGTCATGTTTGGACTGTTTATTTCTTCTTTTTGGGAGAACAATATTTGATGCACAGTTGGAGAATGACGTCTTTGAAATAACTCAGCACAATTGTGTTGTTAACAGCTTCAAAGTTCATAAATGGTCTAAAATGACTGTATCGGACTCAGTTTGTGATATCGGAGACAAAAGAGTGGTATTGTCCCATCCCTACTATATACTGAAACTATAAAGACTCTTCGAATCCCATAGACACCAAGACCTGTAGGATTTAGCTCCATAATCATGATACAGACCAAGATATTGGTTTCCCAAAGCCACTGGAGACAGCAGAACATCATAACAGCAGCACATTGACTCGGACTGTACACCCGAGAGTAAGACTGTAACATCAGAGGTGTATATGGAGTGTTAAAGAACACAGAGGACACTGGACTCTCTCTCTCTCTGCCCCCTGCCTGCTGTCAAACTATTTGCTCAGTAGCTTACTCTCTCTCTCTTTGCTTCAGTCTGTTGTCACCACCTCTTGACTCTTCATCCTCCATCCTCACTTCACTCTCAAACCCCTGTGACCTGTTCACGGCAGAAAAGAAACGTGGCGCCTGAGGCACAGACATGTAAATATCTCATCCATAATTCAAATGACTGCAGCAATGTGTATGTTGATAGTTTCAGGCTGTGCAATATGTACATACTGTAGAGAGACTGGTGCCCATAGAGGGATGTGAACACACAAGTTTAAAGCATCAGCAATACGTTTATTTTTGTGAGTTTTTAAAAAAACATTGAACTAATATTTGATCATAAAAAACAAAACACGACAGACCAATAATATGACTCTGAATATGAGAAAAGCTTCATCGACCTGATCGAATCAGTGACAAGTTACACGACTACAGTACCCTTTTTTTTGCATATTAAGAGCTCTTCATTCTTCGTCTTTTGATAATTCCGTCTGTGTTCATGCATATAGCATGGATTTTGGCAGGACCGTGTATTTTTATTGGATCTGGTCTTTTCCAGCTCAGCTCCTCTCCAGTAAAGGCTAAAATACACTGTGTACAAACAAGTGTCACACTCATACCGCTAGGTGCAAAAGATGTCCCACTGAAACCCATTCAAACTTGATCTCACTTCCATTAAAGCATAATATATGCATTTTATCATATCTGGGTGTCAATCTGGCCTATTTATTTTACCACTGTCCACCAGATCACATCATTTTGGCCATATTTGGCATATGAGACCAAAAAAAACATAGGATTTCCACTCGATGGCACTGTCTCAATCATTGACATATGCCAGGCTGTAATAATTCAACAGGAAAGTAATTCAGCATTCAAAGGGTTAAAATATTTAAAGATGTATTAGTATTTGATAAAAAAAAAGCTAAATGAAAAGTAGAACATAATAATGTATGATATTTTTTTAATAGCTTGCTTTTAAAATGCAAATGTTCCTGTGCTTCACGGTACGAGTGTGACTAATATTAAACCCGCCCCTAAGGGTTAATTGTGAGCTTTCAGATTAAATATGTAAAGCTATGTAATGAAGTCAGTAATGTTATTTGTCCATAAGAGACGAAAACAAAAAAAAAAGAAAAGAAGGGTCCGCAGCACTTGAGCTGCACAACATTCAGCCCACTGTCGTAATCACTTTTAGTCTTATTAACAAAATAACTCATCTGTCATCTGCTGCCCACTCAGCTGGGACAATGTAAGCAGAAGTGTGGGGGGAATGAATCGTTCCCATCCATATCCCACACTCACTCACTCACTCACTCACTCATACGCAGTAATTCATCACAAAGTTGATGTGAAGCAATTACATTTCAGGGGGCCCTCGCGCACACACACACACACACACACAACTGGAACGTTGACACAAGACAAACACGCAGCCTCGAGATGCACTCGTGCCCCAGTTCAACAGCTAGATTCATTTTCGTTTTTTTTTCCCTTTCTACGCTCCGTCTTCCCGCGCCAAAGCAACAGCTCTGTTTGTTGACGTCAGTACATAAATAGACTACACATGAATAAATAATGCACGCGATAATGTGATTCAGTGCCTAGAGAGAGTACGCTGGCAGCGTCAATGTCACACATCAGCGCTGTCGGTTCTTGTAGGGGTGAGACTTGACCTCTGTCATCTGGACAACTGATTATAGGAAGAGAAAAAAAAACGACTGTGCAGTTATGAGATTATCAAAAGACTGCTACAGATTATGAGAAAAGAGAAAAGGGTTGAGTGTCATCGTCATAATCATTATCCTAATCAAAAAATGGTCATCACAGCCAAAAATCCCCTCAGATTTAACCTGAAATTGTACTGTTTTAATTTGTGGGCCCACTGGGGCTTGGACTACAGGCACAGACAAACAGCAGGAGTGGGTGTACATGGCAACATTAATGAGAAACTACTCAAGAGACAAGTCGAGAAGTGAAGCTAAGTAAAGTTGCCAGGCCCATTACATTTAATCACTGTCAACTTAATTAGCGCTTCTCTTTATTTCACCTCAACGTCCCGGATCCGCTTGTCGCGACACACTCGGTCACAGATACATAATAAGGTAAAGGAGCAAATCACCTCCTGTTCACAAAACGCAGCGCATTGATTTCTTAATCATTTATTTATTGAGTGACACAATGCGGCGGTTTAGATGTACAGCTTATGCTCTGGAAGCATGTCATTGCCTCGGTGTGCCGCGCTTCCGGAAGAAAGTCATCGGCCCTGTGGGCCTTCCATTATTCTTTCTTTGAAATCTGAATCGGCATCATTGAAAAGGTTGGACTGGACAAAACCAAAAGGTGCCATCTTCTACGTTGTGCATCAGATCCAGATGTAAATACCTGCAAGTAAAAGCTGAAATGTTCCTCTTTTGATGTCAAACCCAAATGTTTTCAGTCTATGGCAAAAATAAAGGACTTGACCTCACTGTTCCAATGCTATAGGAGGCCACCGTAGTCTCCGCCGTAGTCTCCGCCGTAGTCTCCGTCATTCTCACTGTGCGACTCAACTATGACAAAACCCTTTACCCAGCATGACACTAAAATCCCGGCTTATGTCACACTAATGGCCGTGGCCTTTTATTTTTGTTTGTTCAGTGAAGATCCCTTTTTAAAAACAGGTCAGCTCTAAATCAACCTCGAAAAAGGGACAGTCAGTAGACGGCTCACATGAGTGAAGTATCTCGACGTAGGGATCAATGGTGGATCAATGTAAACTTTCCTTTTGGTGTATTTCCAACATGAAGAACTTCTTTTCCATTATTAAGGAAACTGATTTTGAAGTTTTTTCTCTGGTCGGTATTTTGAATGACTGTGGAACATGTGCCTAGCATCTCTGGCAACGTGCAATGATAGTGGATTTAACGCCCGTACTGTCGAGTATAAAACTCCACACGATCCCAGTCAAAGGCTGCATACGATGCACAGTATTTGGTCCTGTGCCAACACTGCAGCGCGCCTCTCTACGAGTTATTCATCAGCTCGCTCCTTTCTCCGTCACAAACACAGACAACAATTGTCAGCAGCCGTTTCCCACTCGTCTCCTCTTTCTATGTTCACTCAGGAGACTTACTCGAAAGTTATGTGGACTGTTTGCACTTTACTGTAACACACAAAAAGACTCCATGGTTCAATCCTTTGCCTGTTGTTAAGAGTTGCCGTCTCGGCTTCTTTGTTCTTAAGACGTAGAAGATGCTTTTATCTGACAGCCTTTGATACAGTATTTCTGACACTGTATCGAATGGACAAATGATTTGAGTGGGTTATTTTTAAGTCCTAACCGTCCATTTAGTGTGATTCTGGCCTAGAACTGAGATAATCAGTTCTCGGTCACTTTATCCAAAAACAGGTGAAACCTGTATGCAAAATAACACATTTTGAGAAAAGAAAATGCTATTTAAATATATATATACAGTATATATATGCTGTGGATAACTACGAAATCCTTAAAAGTTAATCAACAGACATTTAAGAACCTCATCATTTCCAGGTTTGACGAACACCGCTCAACATTTTTTAAGGTTTTCTGATATTTTATGGACGATTAATCAAGAAAGTAATCAACAGATTAATCGATTATGAAAGTAATCGTCAGTTGCGGCTCTAATTGGCAGTGCTCTCCTGTTCCTCGGCTCCCTCCAGCATGCGTTTTGTTCACCAAGGTGAACATTAATCCCAAACCAGGTGTTTTGGCCAACGAGCCCCGACTCTGAGTGATGTGCCCTTTACCTTCTACAAGCTCCAGCAGAGTGTAGCGACTCCCGACTCTCACGACCTTGCTCTTCCTTTTTCTTCACCGAACACCGGGTGTTTTGCATCAGCGTGCCATAAACAGGAGGCCCATAAGTCATTATCATAGACTCAAAATCTAATTTTAAATCATGCAGACGAGCGATGAGGTGAGACAGGTTGGTGCACTGGACTGAATAAACAACAACAACAACAACAGAGAGGTGTTGTGTTGCATGTGTGCGGCAATGCTTGACCTCAGCTGTCAGGTGATGCGGAGATGCGGGGGGAGGAGGCTCGCTCATGTAAAATGATTGCACATAGTGCGAAAAAAAATACAGCGTAAGACAGCCCGTGCATTGTCCAGTCCAGGCACCCGCTCAAACTCGTATCATATTGCAATCAGTGCCAAATTAAAGTACTGAAAAGCACAGCACTTTCAAAGTCCAATATATCGGGGAGTCTTCCCATCACGGCGACGTGCCAGGGGAGTTATTTTAGGATAAGAAGAAGAAGACCAACTCCTATCTGGATTTAATAGGGAGCGAGTCATGACTGCACAAATAACTGTCACTGGCAATTAAAGAAAAACATCTCTTCTGTCGCCGGTGCACCTTGCCAAATCTCAATGATAAAAAAAAAAAGAGCCAAACATGCACATAAACACTTTAGTGGGGACTAAAACAGCTGAGCATCGCTGTCCGTCAGTGTTTGTGCAGAATATGAATGTAAACACACCTCCTGTGGGACATTCACCCGACATTCACCTACTTTGACCCCCCCACTAAAGTTTTATGCAAGTGCACGTCTGCTGGAGGAGCTCCGTCCTTTCTGTCCAAGAGTGAAAACTTAAAGAGCCCATGAAGCACTCTGAGGGTTTGAGGAGACATTATGCCAACAATGGCTCTGGTCTGCAAACGGCACAGCTAAAAAAATCCTGAAGAGACCACTGGAGAAAAACTATTTTCAGTCTTTACTCCTCTATATCTATCTTTATATATATATATATATATATATATATATATATATATATACACATATATATATATATATATATATATATATATATATATATATATAAAGTACTGTCAAAGCTTTATTCCAACGAGTATTCAGTGTTTACCATCACAGAAACAAGAGACAGGATGATCCCATGAAGCCAGGCATACTCAGGGAATACAAACAAACAAACTCCATACACAAGAAGAAGAAGACGATAATGATGAAGATAGCAGCGGCAAATGTGAGAGCAAGAGAGGCTATGACGTCATCGTTTTCCAAAAGTTGTGTATTGGTTGTAAAAACACAAACGCACGGATGGCAATTTGAGATTGTTTTCACTCTGCGACCAGTTTTCAAAAAATAGCATTTTAGAGTTCAGTGTGGAAAACATGCCTGGATGATACAAGAATTTTACAGATTCCCCTTAAACCCTTATTTTAACCATAAAAGGGAACCAGAAAATGTCCTGTGAG
The DNA here is from genome assembly GCF_958295425.1 of Solea solea. NCBI lineage: Eukaryota > Metazoa > Chordata > Actinopteri > Pleuronectiformes > Soleidae > Solea > Solea solea. Next base: position 19,707,357 of record NC_081147.1, read on the forward strand.
TAAGTGCTTTTGCCCAGTTTTCCAGAATAACAATATCTGGCAGTTTCTTACAATTGACTGCATGTGGAAATAGTGGATAAACAATTTCAAATGAAGAAAAACAAAAAGTTTTATTTAGAGGGGGAAAAAAACACTGTAGTTGTACATGAACACCGGATTTTGTGTGTTAAATTTAAAATATGAACAGTGTAAAACATATATAAAATAAAGACCTTTTGGCTTCTTGAGCTTTACGCATGTACAGTATGTGCTACATGTGTTCAGCGGGGCCTTATGGCAGACATTACGTGTCACTCACTAATCCACTCGCTCGCTGGAGAGATAATTAGACAGCGCACACATCTCATCAAGCTCTGGAAGAACACATTGACAACTGTCTCTATTTTGTTTTTTTTCACATTTTTTAAAACGTCCTAAAACGTAATGATGGGTCTGAAAAAAGCGTTCTGTAGTCAGTGTGATGATAAAAACATGAATGTGCTCGTGGCTCTGTTCTGTCAGTATGTGTGAGTAGGAGGTCACAGGCCTTAGATCCACGTTCCCTATGATGTAATGGGTGGCACGCAGACAGACAGACGCAGGCAGGGCAGCCGCTCAGCAGCCGCTCAGCAGCAGACAGACAGACGATAGCGCCTCAGCCATCATCGCTCACACCATGCAGGCCAGTGTCACGCTGCAGCCTCTCATCTCTAATCTGTGTTCCTGAAAGCCAAAGCACTGGTTAATGTGTCCTAATCTCCTCATTTTATCTCATCAATCGCCGACAGTGGGTGGCGCTTGAGAGAGAGATGGCGAACCAAGGGGTCTAAAGGCGATTCCTTGTGAACTGAAGTGATACAAATTGTATAAACTAAACTAACGAAAAAACAATTTGGTTATTGGAGTGAGATTTTTTTTGGATTGAGAAAGACTTGTTCTGACTCCTTGACTGTGTTTGTCACAAACACAGTCATCAAAACACTACATATAGCAGGAACTTATCCTTGTGTAGTCGCTGCAGCCAGTTCTTCAATTGGTAGCGGAGGGCTCAGTGAAATCACCCAATCATGGTGAAGCATAACCTCTGACTTGCTGCATGCGCCAGGGGTCGATCTGGCCACAGGGTCTGAGGGGGGGGGCGGGACAAAGAGAACGAAGGACATTCTGCTGCTATATCTGAGCTGTTCAAAGAAAAACATTACTCAATTCATCTAACCTAAAATGTGCACTTTGTTTGTGATTGGCCAATAATCGTCATAGACTCTGAGGTCGCGGAATGTCTCCAACGTGTGACAGTCGAGCCGATGATGAAGATCGACAAACACAATCACGGCTTAAAACATACCGAGACAAAAAAGGTGGATGCTGCAGGAGTGCTGTGGAAAGCATCACTGGGTGTCATAAAGGCTATAGAGCAGCAGCAGCGGGGAGAAAAGTGTACAGACAAGACGCTGGAAATTGCATCTCCACACATAGTGAGTGTATACACACACACACACACACACACACACACACACACACACACACACAATACCATACAAAACATCATTGGCTCAGCGTGTGTCAGACAATTATTTGTCACAGGAATAAAGTGAAAACAACACAACACCACACACACCAGCAGCAAAGGATGTACAGTATGTGCTGCCTTTCAATTTTTTGGATCACTCTTCCCTTTTGATGGGTTCGTAAAGACCCGCGGGATTAAAGGCGGCATGAATATTGCACACAGAGCTTCCATATTTTACCGTTCACAACTCAAATCAAAAGAGACAAATAAATATATCTCGCTGCGCTGCTTTTAAATAGCCCAGACTTTCTTTTTTTTTGACTTGAGGAATCGAGTGGCTATATTTAAAAGAAATTTTGTCACATTCAATCTTCTACAATCAGAATTGTATCTTTAATGTTTCTATGTTCTATTTTGATCCACATTTGTCATGCTGTGTACGCCCCGGCTTACATCTCGTAGCTCAGGAAGGCGAAACGCTGCTCAGCTGCAGACACTTCAGAATCAAACGTCTGCTGCACTTGAACGCGTCCTGCAGGCTTACCACTCGCCCAGCTGGCTCCACTGCAGAGAATGAGTGACGCTGCCGTCCCTCATAGGCATAAACGAATGCATATGACCAATGCTGTAACATTTTTCTTAGTTTGTGACACTTTTATTCTAATACAGAGCTGACAGTCAAATGGCTGGTAGGATAACAGTTCATTTGCCTTAAAGCTTGACATGAGGGATGCACAGAATTGTATCTACACTGTGTTTTGAGTACGAGCGTGCTACGGTACGAGCATCAGAGAGCCGTCCCTTCTTTACTGCTGTGTTTTGGCCTACTTTTCCATACCTCTGTAGAGTTGGGCGCAGCTCCTCCCACATATTAGGCTCTAAACACTGGGCCGCCGCCATCCGTTGTCATTATTTTGCATTGATTTTGTCCGTTTGCTGACTTCACCAGCCTGCACACAGGGAGCGAGGGTGAAAAGTGGGATACTCAGACGGGCAGGGAACATGACCTATTTACCCACCCACTCCCACAGCAGTTGAGTCACGTCTCATGTCGTGTCACTCGCAGCTTAGCCGATCTGTTCCACCCAACACGTCGAGGCTTTTAAGTGTAGCGTAATCACCCATGACAGTCTGAACCACTCAATCGCGGTGGCATGCGTACACACGTTCAGATTTTTGGTGAACGTACATAATCTAATTTAATCCAAATATCACTGGGTTAAATTCATCATTTACTGTAAACACAACAGTTGAAGGAGGGTTTTACTCTCAGCATCTTCTTCCTCGTCTCTGCAGCTGTACCCGGCCAACCTTCCTCGAGGAAACACGCGAGCGGCGGAGGAAATCCAGCGAGTGTGGTCGGACTAAAATGAGCTTTATTAATGTTCACATGCAGTTCACTGTGCAGCACATTTTGACCTCCCCTGCACAATAGTTACAGTTACCCAGACAGTGTATATGAAAGGATGATCCTGAGGTGAGAGACACCTTGATATTTGTCAGCGTCTCAGTGTCTTTAAATCCAGATAATAGCAATTTGTTCTTTTATCATCCTAATTAAGAAGTGTCTGTCACAGAAGACGGTAAAATTAGCAACGAGCATGACCTTGTGTGCGAGTCCCACAGGTGCCTTTGTGTCTCCATCAGCAAGCTGACAGTTTACAGTCAGCTGGTGTCTGAAACGATGCCTCTGAAAAATAATCTCACTCCATTCCCTTCCTTGATGTGTCACATTGGGAAGTGATATGTAGGACAACATGACATCACTTTCTGGGCCTAGGACCGCGCTCGCTATAGACAGTGTGTATAATTAGCGCAGCATTATTAATCCAAACCCTCAGAAAGTCTGAGCTTCTATATTTTGGCTGCAGCACTTTTCCTAGATGTCTCTTTGATACCAGATGTCCCACTTTGCTGCAACAAGAGCTCGCTTCGCCACATGCATTCTGGCTAATCGGGGACTTGAAAGAGCATAAAATACATCTTTGTAATTTATAGAATTTCAACTCCCCAAATGCTGTTTCACTGCCACTTTCTAATTATGATGGATATTGATAAAAAAAAGCTGCCATTGACTCACCATCTTTGGCAAGGGAGCTGATCTCCCACACTTGACTTAGATTTGGCAGGCTGACTACCTCTGTGTGTGTGTGTGTGTGTGTGTGTGTCTGAACTATATGCATGCATGTGTGCGTGTTGAATTGTTAATGCAGCCTAGACAATTGGATGTGTACCTACATGCTGTACGATCCTATCTTCGGAGCAGTGGCGTGGCATAGGAGACAGCGTGCTGTGTGTGCTGTGCATCGAGCCGCCTCTGCTTACAACTGCTGCTTGTTATTTGATTTACCCCCCTGATCCCATTAGGGACATGAGAGCTGCAGGGTCACGCAGGTGGCAGATGGCAGGTGGCTCCAACATCACCGAGAACTTGTCCATTCCGTACCTCTCTTTGCACTAAGGATAACTGCTTTTTTTTGTCCCCGGAGTGAGCAGATGCAGGTCCCCACAACATCAGTAATACCTCGACCAAATGCACAAATACACACAGATAACACATTCCAATTTCCATTCACGGATGTGCTGGCCCCCCCCAAAATCATCTCACTGATGATTCGTAACCAGTCCCAATAGTTAAATAAAGCTGTTAGACGATGTCAGATGTTTGAGCTACAAGGGGTCTTTAAGGTGTGTGTGTGTGTGTGTGTGTGGCCCGAAGCTTTTCACTCAAGTATCACCAATCATTCCCATCTTTGTCTGACGTCTACGAGACGACCCTGTGGCCTGCGCACTCTTTTTGTGTCATTCTGAGGCGGCTGCTGTCTGAACGCTGGCCATTTCACACACCGCTTGGTGCCTCTGATTGAGATTTCTTCACGCCATTACTGCCTAGTGTCGCACACACACACACAAACACACACACACACACACCCAGAGAGTGTAGCGGCCGTGCCATGTGGAATACCGCTGTATGCGTCTAAGATAAATGATGTCATGTTAAATTAAGAAATGGCAACTTGTGGAGGTGTGGAGGGGGAGTAAATCCCACCGAACACATCTAAACACACACAAATGAACTCCTAAACACAAATATAGTGCGTAATAACTTACGGCCCTGCTTTAATTGCTAAAAGTATATATACAATATTTATGTGTCGTCATTTTCTAATTACATCTATTACATAAATAGAGATCGGAATGGAACGGAAGCAAAAAATATCCCACAGCAAACTTCCTCAGTAGCCTCATCAAAGCAAAAGGTAAAGTGTCTGGCAGATGCTCGACCGCTCAAAGTGCTTCGCTGCCGCCTTTCAGTGCCATATTTAACTTTTACTGATGTATAAAACAGAGGTGTCTCGCTTTGGCTCTGCAGTTATTTACTGTCTGGGATAAAAATAAAACTAAATACAGCAGCACCTGAGCGTCAGACTCTGTCTGAAGCCAGATGTTTATACAAAAAAATAAAAGATAAGAGGTTCGATGACAAACGCCAGACATTCCGTCTAGTCCTAATTTATTTTAACATTTTGAAGCGAGGTGAAGTGGTGGTTGGTGGTTTCGAGCGGAGGCTCGAGGATTGATATTTTTCACTTTTCCCTGCAAAAGCGGCTCAACGCGGGATGAAACGCCAAATAATGAACAGACGAGACAAGAGCTGCATGATGGTGAAGTTCATTTTGACAGATATGATTCCTATTCGGTCCGACTGATCATTCGTGCAGACATTCTCATGAAAAAACAATTATTAAAACCATGACAATTGAATTTGTTTGGCATCTACCCAAGAAACTAAAAGTTTTTCTCATCTGAAGAGCAAGATTCTTCATCACACACATTCTATCTTCATCATGTTATCCAATGTCTTCATTTTTGATATTGCACTCGACCGTATCGCGATTTTGATCAGTCAGCACGTGATCGTGACGCCCTACATGATTACTAAATTAATCGACAACTATTTTGATCATCGATTCATCGGTTTTAAGCTTTTTCTCCATGATTAAAACAGGATTTCCGATTGTTTAAGCTTCTTAAATGTGAGTATGTTCTTCATTTCTTTGCTCTGGATAGCAAAGAAATCAATAATGTGGACAAAACAAGACATTTGAGAACATCATCATTTCCAGGTTTGACCAACATTTTTTAAGGTTTTCTGATATTTTATGGACCATAATTACGATTAATCGAAAAAATAATCGACATATTATTAGTTAGTTAGTTGCAGCTCTAATCAGAACAAAAACTTGTGATATGCAACCGCTCCTCAGCTCCGTCAATGGAACTTGCAGAGACAACCTGCACGACTCTTTGTCCCCACAGCGGAGATCATCCATCTGTTTCCCTGCTGGGGGGAAATAATGGGAGTTGTATCCTCCAGTTTCAGTCTACTGACTCCTTTCTATCCTGCACGTCACACAGCCTCTCTGGATGCAAAGCAGCGGAGCAGATCACACAATCATTGCCATGGCTTTGCCAGTCAGCCATGACTGTATTATAACACCCCCTCCTCTCCTGGAACCTTGAGTGACTGATGGTTTCTTGTTCCGTAGCACCACCCAACCCCCCATTCTCAGTGTATACGCATTCTCCCCCTTTTCCGTCTTTATCATTCACAC